>NW_010202389.1:0-39066 GCF_000695765.1 Mesitornis unicolor
TTTTCAGTCAGCTTTTGGCTGACTTTTCCGCCGGCGTTCGTAAACTCAAGATGACGTATCACAGGTGGAGTGTGGGTTATGGCGAAGTGGTGCTCTGTGGTGTTTGAACTCAAGACGTGAGCTGTATTCTTTCTGAATAGTGCATTAAACGCTGAAATATTTTTCTTTGGGAGGCGAAGTGTATCAGTAAAGAGCATGTGACAGCAGTCGAGTATAGGGCGTAGTTACTTTTTCAGTAATTCACCGAAATGGAGCACCACCTCAAACTACATCGTTCTGGCCCATTGTTTAGCAAGCCCCTTTGCTCAAGTCGCTCTCAGCGATGAATATACTTCCTTTCTTTTGTTTTCCTTTACATCCACAATGTTTCAGTGGGAGGAGGGTGAAGAGGAAAGCCTCCTTACATTTGGGTTATTATTCTTAAGTAATGTAAAACTGCTTATAACGTTTCTGAATGCACAGAACTTGTGCAGTCCTGAACTCTTCAGAAGGATGCTCTTTCTGATCAGTGCTTTTAACTTGGTGCTGATCAAGTGTCACGATTTCAATTAGATGAATGAAGACAAGTTGAATTTATAGTCTGTGTTGTTACTTAGCATGGAGAAACTCAAACTCTGGGGCCTCTTAAGTCTTTGAATAATCCATTTGCTTTTATTTAACATTTTATGTGATAGCATTTGCCTGTGGAAAGTTAATAACTTTCAAAATCAGACTCTGATTTTTTTTTAGTTCCTAAATCCTAAATATTTTCTATTAATTGATTGTAAAGTGAGAAGGAGAACCTCTGCAGGTTGAGACTGCTGATGGCTACTTTTAGAAGAGAGGATTTAAAAATTTCAAGAGGTAGATCTTTACAGCAAAACCGGATTTCCTGCCAAACCTGCTGTAATCCATTGACTAGTGTAAACCGGATTTCTGCCTTTTGACAAGAGTTGAACAGCAGTCTGTTCTGATTAAGGGATGACTTAAACCTTAATGTGAAAGCCTATTGTTGAGTTCTGCAAAAGTTATTTTTGAGGTGTTTGTTTATTTGGTTTCTTTTTCTGTAACTTTAACAAAGTAATTTTCAATGGATACCAAGAATATTTCACAGAATACTTGCTTACTCTTGCATATACTTACATGGTCACTTAAGAGTGTTAAAAGTTATATAGTGAATAATCCCAGTACCAGAAAGACCAATTCACACTTGCAGTGCATGCAGTAATAAATCGTTTGTAAAGATATAAATGACTGTGATATATATATATATATATGTGACTGTCTTTGAATCTGGTGGGAAGACAGGCAATGGTCAGAAGTGTTCAAATTCACTTGCTGTTATCCAGAGAAAGACCGAGGGAGAGAAGTACTCTTTACTCTCAACTTGTATTCATTGGACCCTTAACTGAATCTGTCCTCATATTGTCCTTGCAGCTAGCCTGGGTACTGACTTTGTGAGCTGGAAGGCAGGTGATACGATGTGGTAAGGAGTGTAGCCCTCGTTTAATTCTTGTTAGTAAATACTGATTAGATGAAGTGTCCCAAGTTGTCTGCTTGGCTCATGTTTGCTGTTTATAGTACATCCCGAAGTAATGGGTTGGTTATTTTGTGGTAGTAGTCGTAGTATATATTCTTACCATTAAAAAAACCCCTAAATAATTCTCTTGCCATTATGTTATTCTGTGGGAGTAATCCATGGATCTTTTGTCCTCTCTTATTTTTCAAATGTTATTGATACTTTCTTTTAAATCCCTGTCAGAATATCCTCAATAGTCTTTTAAAAAATTTCTGGATTAAGACTCTTCTGAAATACCTATGATTTTCAATGAAAGGTCAGCTGATTTTACTTCTAATGACTTTGTCAGTTCTTTTGGTTAGAAGCAGAAATTATAAAAGCAGTTGTATCTGCATAAAAGCTGTCTGCTTTCTTGGGTGAAGGTGCATTTAAGCTTATGCTTAAGTTAAACACCAAATTGGTGCAACTGCTGTTTTTTTCTGTTTCTACACGGTTTGCTTCAAAGCTGGATTTGCAGGACACACAAACCATTTCCTTTTAGACGGGAACCTGGTGTAGTAGTGTTCAGTGTCACGCACCATCATGCTGTGCTTTAAAAAGCCAGGAAGCAGCTTGAATTGAATCTCAAAATATAAGCGTTGAGTAAATAGGTAGACTCAGATAAATCTTGTTTTGAGTTGATATGTGGAAGGTTTTTCTGGTGCTCAGGCTTTTTAGAGAGAAACTGAGCCTTTCATTTGTTGCACCCTGAATACATATACCTATTTCACCTTACTACAACCTCTTCCTTTATGTCCAGTTACTTATATTGGTTGTATTAATAGAAAAATAAAAGCTTCTGAATCTGTAGTATGTGCTCATTTTTGATGAACAGATTCTGAAGCTTCAGTTATAAAGAACACATTTTATTTGCAAGAAATGTCAGGAGAAAACTGACCATTTCTTTCACTTCTAAAAATGCTAAGTATAATTTAGTGTGGATTGAAATAGGTATCTCTTGAAAATAAAGTTTTAAGAAACGAAAACAGGTAACTAGTTCTTGCACATTCTTAATCACAGTTCTTGTTTGCATTCTTCTAAGAGCTTATGTTTCATCTTTCTCCCATAAATTTTATCTAGTAGGTGTTCGTCCAGGCAGTGCATTATACTGCCTTAAGCAAAAAACTCCAAATCCATGTGATGGTGGGTATAGGTAACACATATTTCCTTCAGTCTGTAAGAAGGGTATGAGAACATGAGAGAAATCTTACTGCCAGATGCAGCCAGCTTCAGTCATGCTTCCAGAGCTGATGAAGCTTTCTCTTTCTTGAACAGATGTGCTACATGCTTTCGGCCTTCCCTTTTCCTTTTGCTAATTTCAGTTCTGCCTCTAAGTGGCTGGTAAGCAGTATCTTGTAAATCTTGGGGTAATTACATGAGCTTTTTTAATTAGACTTGCAGAGAAATTGACCAACAGCAGAGAAATCAGCTATACATGAAACCTCCTAAATTTCAAAGAAAATGCTGTGTTTATTTGTTTTCTTGTCTCTAGCTGTATTTTTTGTAGATGTTGGAAAATTTTTGCAGGAATCTGAGACTTCTTTAAATTCAGGATGACTGCATTGCATTAATTTTCAGAGATATGATTATAGCCAATATGGAAAATTCCAGTGAAAAATCTCCTGATACCATAGTTCATGCATTGATTTGGGGCGGTATGGGGGGAAGTGACGAGATGAAAATAATTTAATCACAAAATTCAGACTCATTACTGTAGAAATGGAAACAGGCAGTGTAAATGAAAATGTGGTGTAAATGGAGTGTTGCTATTTTGGTGGAACTGAGGAGTCAGTTTATACTAATTTCATATATTTCTAGAAACATTGGCAAGAGGCACAATCATTTTGTGGCGTTGACTACGCCTTGCCTCCACCTTCAGTATAGAAAAATTGTTGACTTTTGTAGGCAAACACTTTGAAATTTGGTACATAAACTGTCCAGACCTTTGCAAAAAGTAAAACCTTACAGATTTTTCCAAGTCCTTGCTTACTGGCTCACCTTAAAATACATTCTGAGAAATTGGAGAGAAAGAAAATAATTTCCAAGGAAAAATGGCCTTATTTGTGACTGCTAAACAGCTGCGATTTTTTTGGAGTAGGAGACTTTGTGAAATTAATTCTTTCTGAAATACTGAAAATTGATGTGTGAAGTAGAAGGGTCCACTGGGAAGCCACACTATAGGAGAGGAAAGGAAACAGGGAGACTGTAACTCTTCTGTGGATGTGGTTCATGCTTGGGAATGTATTCTTCTTGTTGTCTGAGAAAAAAATGATGATAGAAGCTGGAGAATAATAATTAGACTTTGGCCTCTGTTGCAAACTGAAGGAAAGGAGTGGAAAGTCAAGTCTTAATAGATGAGGTTTGGGAAGGGTTCTTAATAGTTTTCACTGATTTGAATGCTGTGTACAACAATGTTCTTCTCCCTCGCACCAGGGAACAGGGACCTGATCCAGTTTCTTTGCTGGTGTTTCTGTACTGATGGCGGTGGATTTGCAGCATGAAAGAGGAGTTGTGTAGTTGTGAATCAGGTGTGATGTGTGTCTCTGCCTCTTGGTGTGTGCAAGAAAAAGTCAGAGCAGGGCATGGAACCAGAAAAGGGTTAAAAAAATAATCTTTACAGTTTGCAGGTCAGATATATATTTTGCTTTTATTTGAGCTGTGAAAGGTTTTCTGGAAGGATTAACCTTTTCTTCTGTCTTTGCTTTTCTTGATGTTATAGCCACTTTATTTCAGGATCTAAAATTAAAAAAAAAAGAGGGGAAAAAATAGCCCCCAACTGCATTCAGAGCTAAAATATTTGGCACAGGGCCAAATGTGGTGTCTGCAGCACATATCACACTTCTTGCTAATGCCTTCTGATAATTGCGGTAACATTACTTGGTAATGTCTACAATATGTCACAAAGCTGACTGACTGTTTTTTATTAGGTTTGGAAGGCAAAGCATAAACTTAACATTCCTTCATGTCAGATCCTTCGGTGAGCTCAGTGGTGGTATCTGTAATGATTTAACCTAAGGTTGGTTGTATTCTAAGAGTCATAAAGAAAACCAGCTTTGGAGTCCTCTGTGCACTCATTAGCCCCTGTTTCTGAGCCACTGTGCTTATCTTCAAAATCTGTTTGTGTGGTTGGTTGTTTTTTATGATTTTTTTTTCCTGCTTTGTAATAATAGGAATAATACTTGCCTGTAGGATAGTGATTGCTGATTGAAACATTTTTGTGGGATTTTTTTTTTAATTCTGTAGGTAGTTCTATTAGATTGAAGCAATTAACTTTTTTTGCTGACAGCAGTGCCATTATCCATCTGAACATTAAAAATACATAAAAATCCATAACTGTTACGATCACAAACACTCAAACCTGCAATTTCATAATTTGTTTTAATTTTGTTTTCTTGGCTTTAACTTTTCCCCTTTTAGGACTTCTTCCACAACCCTAACTGTTGTCTCTACGATCATTGCTTCATTGATGGTAAACCAGAACAGCATTTTTTACTGTTAACAGCTCTTGTCCTCTTTAATCTTATTCAACTACTTGGTCTCAGTTTCTACTCTTGTGTTTCTTTTGGATTTCCCCTGCCTCTTCATTCAAGTCCCCTTTGATTTTAGTTCTCAAGTTTAGCACTCCACAGTGGCATGCAGCAAGTGGGATTAGTAATCAAAAGGATAATTGCAGTCAGCGTCTCTGCTCTTGAGAAGGAGCAAGCTCTTCAGAGACTTCAGGCATAAACTCGGAGTTTCTAGAGAGCATGTTGTGTTTGAAGTACTTTGTCCTTTTTGAAACTCTTTCAGTTTTTTTACATATAGATGGCTTAATTTCGTAGAGATATTAAGTAACACTTCTCTGACACCTGGGTATCCTCCTCAACCAGAACACTGTGTAAAAGCAAGGGAATAATTGCATTGAAAAGTAGAGATTATTTTTTTTTAAGCTTTACTGTCAGAAAGAAGAGATCTAGTTTAGCAGCACTTATACCAAAAAATGTCTTGCTGGTGTAGGTGCTGTAAAAGAAAAAAAATTCAAGTGGTGAGATTTCAGCAAAGTATCTATATAATTAAAATCATAATCTCAGAGAAACTAATAGGTGATCCTTAGTTAAAAGCTGGGTCTTGCAGTGTTTTTGGTAGCCAGTAGTTCCTGTTACCAGACAGTTTGTTTTCCTGAATTTCATTTTCAGATATCTAGAACATGGTAGTTTTATAGAATACTTAAATTGCACTATGTATTAAAGTGCGTATACGTTTTGCGGAGATAAATGTCTTGTTACAATTCTTCTGGTAGTATTTTAGCCCTAGAAAGCTAGAACTTGAGGCATGCATATGTTTTTGCACGTCTGTTGTGTATTTGTATATTCTTGGTGTTTGCTACAGATAAATGATGCTATATCAGATACAGAAATTTATCTGTAGATACTTCTCAGCTAATTCAGATTCTTCTCCTGTCCCACAATGTAACTTTGTCTTCCTATGTGAAAAGCAAGAGAAATATGGTAGAGTGTATAAAGTGTATTTGCATTAACTTCTGAATCGATTTCTTTTGATGTGAAAAGTTTTTAAATGTATTTTATCTCTTGGCTTTAAAGTATGCCACAAGAAGAGGGTTACCATTTCAGCTGCTCTAAAAAAAAGCCTAGTTGTATACAAGTTCTGCGGGTACATTAGAGAATTTAACAGTCAGAATTTGTGTGCAGAAGACCCTGCAAATAACCTCTATCCTCTTATGTTTTCTGAATACAACACTCACGGACACAGCTGGAAAATTTAGGTTATGAGTGGAAAATTGATTTTAGGACTCCAATGCCCCTTGTGAACACAGTTTCCTAGTTCTAAATTTCTTCCAATATTTCAAGATTTTAGTACGTGTAGAGAAGTGCAAGAAATGAAAGAGTAATATAAATGAAAAATTAGGAAGAACAAGTGTTTATGACCAAGGTAAAAATGATATTTTATGGTACTCTTCTTTATTCGTTCATATGCTGTTTCCTTTTTTGGTTTTTCAAGACACAAACAGTGCGTTCGTGTTTAAACATGAAAGACTGTCACAGTTTATTTGCTGTAAGACGAGTAGTGATCATGTGTGTTGTGTTATTAGACTGTATCTGTGACTGTTTGACAATGATAAATAGCAGATTGTAACATTCAAGCATGAAGCAGAGTAGTATTTTCTTTGTAACTTTTGTCCTGAATATTCTCATCTGTAAGCTACAGTTTAAAATGGTTCTTGGCACAACATGGCAAAAATCTACAGTTTTCTTAGGTTCATTTGCAACAGAGAAGATGATGTGTTGTAAAGCATGTCACACTTAGCAGTAGGTAGGGGGTGTTAATGCATTTGCACGCTTTGCTTTGCAGCTGTGATAAGAGTTTTAACTCTAACAAAGCTGTTTGTATGAGATGGCTGTGAAGACCTCATTGTGTTTCTCCCTGATCTCCTCAAGATAAGTCTCTACCTTAGTTAGAGAATGTGCCTTCAATACAGGTGTAACATCCTGATGGACTTCATTCAGTTTAATTTCTAAAATAGCACTTGGTTGACTGTCTTGTCTCTGCTCTTACGGCCCTTCTTAGATCTTCTTTCAGCATAGTTTTCTTTCACGAGTCTTTGATTTTTGGTTTATATTGCTTGCTGTTTGCCAGAAATGCCAACTTTGTTGCTCTGCTGTTTGTCTGTTGTCTTTCTACATTCTCTTTAAGCTCACAGCAAAACTCTATTCTTATTGAGATTGCAGTTGGAGACTTGCTTTTTGAGGTTTTAAAATAGATTCATGACAAAACAACCACCCTTTTTGGGCATGCATTTTATTTTCTCCCTTTCAGTTCCCATGTATTTGTTTTTTCTGTAGTACCTTATGGTCCTTGCTTTGTTTTAACAGTAAGAATGGAACATTCCAGTTACGTCTTTAGCACTGCTGCAAAACATAGTAGCATATGCTTTTTGATTGCCTGTTTCCCTCTAAAGACACCGTCAATTATTTCAATATAATTTCTCTCTGGTGTGGAGTCTATCTGACAAATCAATACTGAGCTCTTCTGATGCCAAACATGGTAAAGCTGGTTAGGCTTATAGGTATGTGAAGTGTGTATTCCTGTCTTCAGGCTCTAAGGAGGTGCAGGGAGAAGATTCAGGCACTTTTAAATCTATGCATTTCCACAAAGGAGCTATTACAGAAAAAAAATACAGTATTTAAAGCACCTATTTTTTGCATGTATTCTTTGTAGCATCACTGAGGAAATGCAATAATCAATGAGAATCCTGTCAAATATTAATTCTTGCGTTTTTTTCCTTCAAAATGCTCCAGTGTTCTTTGTTCAAATACTCTAATGACTAACTACGTTCGAAGGGATGCAGTCAGAGAGAAGAGGGCAGTGCCATAACTAGTAGTGCTAATGGGAACTATCCAGCATACTAATGTGTTAAACTGGCAAGCATTTTGAGCAAACCTGTTAGTTATGTGTTTTTGTTACACAAAATTTAAGATCCATGATTGCGTTGCAAGAATGACATGCAGAAAGTTATCTCCTATGAATTTTTCCTGTGCAGTAGTTTCTGTTGCTGCACAGATTAATTGATGCAAGATACAGTCCTGGCCTTTGATTTCATGCCTCTTTGGGAGATAGCTTTCAAGGTTTTGTTTTCTTACTGTTTAAAATTGAAGCTACTCAAGTACATTGTTTTTTATTGACTTGATTTCTGGCCTTGGCTACAGTGATTGCCAGATGTACTGTAACTTGACATTCTTTGTCAAATAACTGATGTTACTTTTTTCTTAAAAAAAAAAAATAAATTATGTAACTAGATAGAAGTCTTTCTTACTTATGATTTGGACCTGGTGTGACATGGCTCTCTAACAGAAAGTGTTTTCCTGGTCAGCCTATAGAGCTTGGCACAGAGCCTAGTTAAGTATTATATTGAAGATGGAAAATTAAGGCAGTGGAGATCACCAAGAAATGAATATCTTACTAGTTAAAAAACAAGCCAGCCCACCCACCCCCCCATGCCGCATTAAACTCCAGAACATTTTACACTTGCTTGAACCTAAAGCTGAGAGGGAAGAACTGTGTGTTAGAGTTTGTTACTTGGTGCTGCCTCCACACTTGCCATGTTAGTTGGTTTTACAGAAATAAGTGGTTTGAATTTAGAGCACTTTGAAGTCAGGGAGACTATGATGAGAGAAGATACTACATTGTTACCTCTCATGCCAGTGCAGTGGTTCTGTACATTCTGTTGTATACCATATTGTCAGAATGTTAAGTTCTAAGCTTCAGAACCTCTGCTAAGGTTGTGCGGCTCTGCCTAAATTAATTGTCTTAGTTTTGTCATCAGTCTGTTACATTCTTGCACGTCACTCTGATTTTTCCACACTGTATATCCTTTAAGCCTGGGTGAGTTTTCAGGGTAATTTCATGTAGGCAGAGCACATTTTGCTGTCTTTTACAAAAAAATAAATATTTAAATCAACATTGTGATGGTTTTCATTATTTCTTCTAGTTTTGTGAAATTTTTTTTTGAAACAGAATACATACAATCTCCTTCCTTCCCTGCACATCCTAGACACCTCTTTCTGCCTATGTAGAACCAAATTGTTTTAGTACCTTAAATTAACCTTTATGAGAAAAAGGCTCCCAATGCCTGTAAAGGCAATGCTCCTTTTTCCTTTTTTCATAGTAGTGAAAGGCTGATTAACCGATCTGCAGTTGTAACACTGAAAACTTGACACTAATTTAGCTTTTGAGTTTGCATAAATATTTTTGTTTTCTTCTTTCCCAGTGTCTTGTTATCATTGGAAAAAGGGTAGCATTTCCTTATCTCTTTGGTAAGTTGAGGCACAGATTATTTGTTCAAGACTGTAAGGCTACTGGTGACCCTGAATTTCCTGGTTGTCTCTTGTTGACCATGAGCTCACAACTTTAGAACAGGCTGTTTTGTTTTGTCTTAACTATAACATAACACAGACATGTCAAAGTTTTATCTAATACAGTTCAATAACTTACAGTGCTAAGTATGAAACAACTATAGTATCTGGACAGACCTTATCTAGAGCACCAGTAACTTCCATCAGTCTATCTGATAGGAAGCCATTGGCCTTGGCCACCAGAGCATACTGCTGGCTCATACTCAGCTGGCTGTTGACCAGCACCCCCAGGTTCTTTTCCACCAGGCAGCTTTCCAGCCTGTAGCATTGTGTGGAGTTGTTGATACCCAAGTACAGGGCCTGGCACTTGGCCTTGTTGAACCTCAAGACCAGCACAGAAACCTGAAAGCAGTTATGCAGAGAAACCCCAGTGGGGCTGGGGAGAGAATCAGAGGAGAAAGGTTGGAACCTTGGATTGAGATAGGAACAGTTTAATGATTGAAATAAACTAACTGCTACTACTAATAGGAACAAAGGTTACAGAACACATGAAGTTATACTCAGCTCTAGTAGTAGTCATGGGCTGTGCACTCCCAGCACTGAATTTCAGATAAGGTAACAAACACAACAGCTCCTGGGGATCACCATTTGTGACCATCTGCCAATTGGTTTTAACTCCAGTCTCCAAAACTCTTGGGGCCCAGCCATCCATCCGATTTTTTACCTAGCAAAGAATATGCCAGTTCAAGTCATGAGCAGCCAGTTTCTCCAGAAGAATGCGGTGGGAAACAGTACTGAAGGTGTTAGGTTTTTTCTTGGTTGGTTGGGTTAGGTTTTTTTTGGTGTCTGTGTTTTGTTGTTGGTTTTTTTGTTTGTTTGTTTGTGGTTTTTTGTTGTACTTTTTGTTTTGTGTGTGGGGTTTTTTTTTTGAGAACTGTGGGTTATGGAGAGAGACAGTGTAAAGACTGAGGCTCAAACTTCCAGAACAGAATACTTTTTTTCAAATTTCTTTGCCTTACTACCTAATTCAGTAAATTAGAAAGACCTTTAGATCTTTGTATATTTATTTATTTTGTGCATATATATATAAAAAAAACTAAATAAAAATAAAAATGCTAAATCACCTTAATCTATTGCAGTCATTATCATCAACAGAGCCAGAAATAATACTTTGGTATTGGGAAGAAGAATGCTGAACTAATTTAGCTTGTGTTTCCTGGTCTCCTCTTACCTGCTTATCTGATGTGGCTCTAACACACTTAGATTATAGAAAGAAGGGACTTAATTCTTTGGTATGAAGACTTCAGATGTAGGTATACAGCACTGTGTTTTGCTGTCTTATGCTGGATGCAGCATAGCAGTGTGGCCTCTTGCTGGCTCTGTGATGTTGCACTTGGAGCACAGTTGGTTAGGTAGAGTGGGACAACTGCATTTATGGAGCAGAAGGAGGTAGGTCATGGTGTGTAACAATGTTTGAGACTGTGACTGGCAGGCCTTGGTCATGAGCTTTGCTGCAGTTTTTGCTAGATGCAAATGCATAGATGCTCATGCTGGAGTGTAGGGCACTGGAGGATGTGGCAGACACTTAAATCTTGGGTGTGGATGTATCTCGAAGAAATAGCACAGGGCTAATCTTGGAGGAGGAAGTATGCTGGTTTGATGATAATGAGGTGGTGGTCTTCAGTTTGACATTAATGTAGAATCACAGAAGCAGACCTGCTGGCATTGGGGTTTGTCCAGCTTGATGTGAGTGGAGTTGTTGCTGTGATTTTTTTTTTCCTTCAGTGCTACACACTTGCAAAGCTGTCAGGGGCCAGCTGCAGTGTTTGTTGGTAAATTTGCTGCCTCTGTATGGAATTACTGCCACTGTTGCTTCTGATCTTGGTCTGGCAGCTGATTAAAGCTCCCTTCTTTCCTGGGCTCAGCTTTGCTCCCAATTTCTCTACTTCCTCCACCCCAGCAGTGCAGGGGGACAGGAAATGGAGGGTCACAGTCAGCTCATGAGCCAGGGAAGCTTCTAGCAGCTTCTCACTGGAGCTCCCTCTGTAGCCCCTCCTCTCTATAAGAGCCACATCACACAAACCCAACATAGGTAGTTGTAAGCAGCTGCCAGACATTTTCAGAAATCACAGAATAATGTGACCACTCTCATTGTGAAAATGTTTCTTCCTGTCTTTAAGCAGAACTTCCTGTATTTCAGTTTGTGCCCATTGCCTCTGGTCATTGAATACATTGAGAAAAGGCTGTCTTTTCTTTAATCCCTTCCATCAGGTACTTATACACATTGTTAAGATCCTGAACATGGGGGTTGGATGAGATGATGTCCAGAGGTCCTTTCCAACCTCAGACATACTGTGAGTGTGTGATTCTGTGATCCCAGGTAAAGGGGCTCAGGAAGAAGACCCAGCTTTCTCAGCCTTTCCTCTAATGGGAGATATTGACTGTGCCCATAAGTTGGGATGAAGTTCAGGGGCTTCTGGAAGTGTCTAAGACTCATGACAGGTTTCTGGGGGAAGACTCAAAGGTGGGAGACTGAGATGAGTGTTCCAGACCTCTGTTCATTTTCATGGCCCTCCTCTGTACCTGCTTCAACAGGTCCATATCTTCCCCAAGCTGAGGATCCCCTAACCTGGATGCAATGCTACAGGTGGGATTGTCCCAAAGGAGAGCAGAAGTGGAAAATCACTTCTCTTAATCTGTTGGCTATGTTTCTTCCCCACCTGAGGACACAATTAGCTTTCTGGACTGTGAGCGCACATTGCTGGCTCGTGCCTAATTCTTTAGCTACCAGTATACTCTTAAGTCCTTCTGCACAAGGCTGCTTACAATCCCTTCATCCTCTCATACCCATCTGCACTTCCCTTAGCACACTGGTAGGAACTACATCTAATGGTATATTGAGTGTATAGGAATGAGTTTTTAGAAACTGATGACAGAAAAAATAAAAGCATTTCTTGACAGACAACCCTCCTGGCCAACGTTCTGACTGATTTACTGCTCAGTTCTTACTGCTGCTTTGCTTAGTGGCTTGCAGTGTTCTTGCCCCTTTATTTTTTATTTTTTTTTTTTTCCTGCTACATATGGCTGTTTATTCATGTGGAAAAATGTATCTCCTGGTGGCTGTCTTCTAGTCACAGTTCATTGTGTCCTATAGATTTTTACAGCAACCTGCCTCTTTTTTCAAAGTCTCTAAGTGATGGTGTTGGGTATTTTTCCTGTTGCTGGAAAGGAATGACACCACCAGTCAAATTCTAGCAATGCTGCTGATAATAAAGAAACAGTTTATTGAAGTTGCTGGGTTTTTTTTTCCTGTGTGTGTTTGTAGTAAGATACTAATTTTTTTATAATGCCAAAAGTTTTGTAAGGTCAGATAATGATTTGTATTTAGGCTGAATTTTGAAACATAGTGGAGGGTTCATTGTAAGGAATGTTTATTTTTGATAAAAGTAATGTTTGTGAAGTTAATGAGCATGTTAATTCGTGTGGTTGCCCCAGAGTTTCTAGAAATGATGAAGCAGATGCTTAATTTTCAGTCCTGTTTGTGACAAATTATCTCTTGAAAACTTAGATGCCATAGTTGATAGAATTGATACAAAAAATTAACTTAGCCATTTTCTTAATTTTTAAAGCAAACAGAGCAAGTGCTGTTGTTTCAGGTGTTTAAAACATTGCAAGGCTGTTTAACTGAAAGTATGTATTTTGGCTGTCAAGTAGGAAGTAGATTGAATGTGTCCAGAAAAGCTGTTTATCCTAATACCTTAATTCAGAATATTCTTAGATGTGTTATGATGTCTGAAGAATATCAAGATAATTTAAATAAAGGGGAAAGTGTCAATATCAAAGAGAAACAAAACTTCTCCAATAATCTGATCTCCTGAAAGCCTGAGAGGAGGGAAGACCAGCAAAAGAAATAGAAGTCTATAGTATTCTTTCATTATAGGAAAAGGAGATACAAATACTAAGTTTTTCCTTTGTAAAATTTCAGATTATACAATACAGTTATTCAAAACTTATTTTTGCTCAAACTTTGTATTTGTTTCTAGTTTTTTTGGGTTTTTTTTTTGTACTTAAAGAGTTTGTGTGGATGTAATTTTTTTTTTTTGCTTGAAAGGTAAGCAGCTTCATCCATGTAATAAAAGTTTAGGGACCTCTGTTCTAGAGGTTGTTTGGTACCAACTGTAATCAGTGAGTGATAACCAGAAGAAACAGCAAGAGTAGGCAGCCAAATAGTATGCTTTTCAAAGCCTATGAGATAGTCCTCCTTTTGCAGCTCCAGCAAATCCAGGTAGTTCTAAGACTGCAGTGAGGTATTATCCAGCACATGCAATGAAGACTATTATGCTTCTGTTTTTTCAGTTGAATTCTCTTTCAGATTTCTCTTTCTAAGAGCAAATGCTTATCTTTTATATGTGTGAGCCTGCTATTTCTCAAGTTTTCTCAGGAAAAGATACTAATCTCTGCTAGGTAAAAACTTCTAAAACATAAGGTGGTTTATAGCCTGTTGAAGCTCTGTATGGAGAATGTGAATCTAAAAAGTTGTATTTTATTAGAGAAGATGCTGGTCTTTGGGTTAGAATGTGAATCCAGCTGGGTGGGATGGCTAGCAGGTTGGGTTTTTCTCTATGTAACTTCTGAAACTGATACAGAAAATGTAACATAATATATATACTTGGGAAGAGTGAAATTAATGTTTTTTTAACTTTAGTGTATCTAGAAATGAAATAGACGTGTGTATATATGTGTATTTATAGTAGACAGAGTCATTAAATGCATGTGAATAATACATATATAAAAGCCTAATGAGGCTGCTTTAGCAAAAGCTTCATTTTTCTTTCTGATATTAGTGAAAATACAGTTCAGTTAAATACTCTCCCTTCTCCAACATCCTCCATTCCATCCCCTCCATGATCCATTTCCCCCCTTTTCTCTCTTCTTCTTCCTCCCCTTTCTCCATTCACTGTCAGGAAGGGGCGCCTCAGAAGAGTCATTTCAGCTCAGCACGCCACCGTCAGAGACTAGTGGAGCCAGCAGCTACAAAAGTGAGTGCCACTATTGAAGGACCATTTTTAAAATGATATGTCATGTCAGCAGAATGTTTTTTACTAAAGAAAAGCTCTTCTGTATCCTTGGAGATTTAGTTACTATTACTCAGCTGCAAGTGGTATAATCACTCTCTCTAAAGGTGAACTTTAGCACTGGGGAGATTCATATTCAAGTGCAGCTGTTGTACTTTCTTGAAAAAGTTGGGGGCAGTTTTTTTGTGTCTGCGAAGTGAAATAGAAACTGTATGCACTGTTCTACTTTGGCTTTATTTGTGTGGTATCTGTTTTCTTAAACACTTGTGTGATTCATTTGCCTCATTCTTAAACAAAAGGCTTTCATTGAATTAAAAGAAGGGCAATGGTATGTCAAATAATCAAATAATCTATTATCAAACTGTGATACAAAGTTTCAGAGTAAACGGAAAAGGACTTTGGCATCAAAAGATGATATTAGCAGATGGAACAGCAGTACCAGTTAGTTTGTAAGATTGTCCCACCTTTTTAGAGACTTGCTTTTTGCTAATAGTACACAGAACAGCTCATATACTCAGTGAGCATGATGTTATTAGGGAACTTTTATTCTCTAGGCTAGTAAATGGTATGATAATGCATATTTTAGAGCATCAGTAGCTCTTCAACTGTTTCTATTCCTAGCTACTTTTTGTGAGAGTCCAGCAAAAATGAAACTGTACATCAATTAATACTACCTCCCAGAAATCCTGTTCTCTGCTTTCCTTTAGATTACATTACTTGCAGAATCGATCACAATATTTAGATACAACCTTTGATACAGGTTGAAGTAGATCAGTGGTAGTAGTCCTGGTCTTAAAAGAAAAGGCCTAGTTTAGGAAAGAAAACAAATGGACATATGTTGTCTTGTCTTGCCTTCTAAATTATGACTCCAGTGACTGTTGTCAGATTGATTCTTTCTGTTGTGAAGTGTGTTGACTCATTAAGTGTTAGTTGTGTTGACTTTTACTGTTGCCAGCTTGTATTATTTATTCCTTTCGGCCTGTAACAACACTGCTGATACTAAGCTATCCTTTTGGGGGACTGAGGAAGGGCATTTAGGGGTTACAGATGCAAAAGTGAAGTATGTGTAATTTTTGGTTTTTTTTAAAGGATTAGTTGAGCAGAGCAGAAATTAATTTTGAGTGAGTCAGTACTGTCTCTTAAGGAGTCCATTCTCTTGATGAGCTACTTTCTATATACATTAATACACACTAGAATCACTCCAGGTAATTCCTTCAATGTGGAAAGCCGAAGGAAAAATCTATACCGAAGTGCAGTTGTGTGGACATAAGCTGTGCTAGCTTTTACTCCCTCCTCTTACCTAGTTTTCCAGCAGTTTTTCATCATGACCCAGTGCTCTACTGTACCCCTGTATGCACCTTGACAAGAGTGGATGTGCTGACAAAACCTCAATCTGGTAGCTGCAAAGCAACCTTTGCAGTAAATGCACTTCTGTTTTGTTTGGGACAGAGTGACCAGAAAATGTCCTGATGGGTGTTTCCAGGGCCCTTAGCTGCTGTCAGAACACATCATCCTCCACCTCTCCCCGTACAGCCGTTGTCAGCAGCTTCAGAATGAGTGTCTGCTTGGAAAAAAACTCTTCAGCTCACAGTGGGAACATAGCTCAGGTTGTGTTTATGTGTCTGTACGGAACAGAAAGGAGGGAAACAAGAAGCACTGCTTCATTGCCAAGACTGTGTGACAGAAGAGAAAAACTGCAAGTTCATAGTTCTCAGGGGCATGGACCAGCCTGCAGATCACCCATCTGATCTCATTCCTCACTGTCCGTGCAAGAGTGTGATGAAATCCTGGAACAGTAGTTTCCTGAGTCCTGTTCTTTTGAGAACCTTCCACTATGTGGCTAATATTTCCACGTGGCAAACCAATAAAACTAGTTCTGACAGGCACCTGCACCCATCTGTGCTGACAGCTGTCCCTTCCCGTCCACCTCTCCCAAACACACTTCTTGGTGAAGAGTTGCTGCCATGCTTTATTTTCCTACATATATATGCCTTTTTTTCTCACCCACCACCCCTGTTATGTTCTTGAAATCATCTGCTACAGCTGAGAGGACTGTACTTTCCTGGTCTGATTGAGGTAACTTGAGGTAATAATTTCTGCATGTTTCCCACTCCTTCCTATGTGTCTTTCCCTTCTTTTGTGCCTGAATCTATCTCAGGGGCTTGGATTATGTGCTTTTGCCTCATACTTCTCATACATGAGAAATGTCATGTTCACCGCGATCAGACCACACTCAAGCTGATCCAGCTGATGGAACGTAGGATCTGGAATAGGCCTTAGCAGTTCAATAGCTGCCCTTCAGTAGGAAGTTTTGGAATATAGAGATATTGGCTTGTGATTCTGGGACAAGGGGGACATAGTTTGCTGCTTTGTATGGAACAAGCCCATACAAAGCAGACGTGAAAGCAGTGAGTAGGCTGTGTTCAACACATTTGCTCAGGACTAGGGCTGTGTGGGACTACTATTCCATGGGCTGAGACTGTTCAGGAGGAG
This sequence comes from Mesitornis unicolor, assembly GCF_000695765.1. Taxonomy (NCBI): domain Eukaryota; kingdom Metazoa; phylum Chordata; class Aves; order Mesitornithiformes; family Mesitornithidae; genus Mesitornis; species Mesitornis unicolor. Next base: position 16,956 of record NW_010202389.1, read on the forward strand.
GGATGAAGACAGGTCTGTCCTGCAGCTGTTGCTACAGCTAGTTGTGTGCCGGTGGAAGCAGTAGCCCAAGGTTACCTGAGCAAAGCTGGATAAGGAGAAGTGTGGAACATCATGCCGCTAACAGGCAAGGGTGATATGTACTCTGTTCTTCACAGGCCCATCAGTGTTCCCAGGGCATACTTCAGGCAGTGTGAGATTCTCAGTGTCTGCCGTTCAAATCACTATGAAAGCAGAGTAGGGAAATGCTCTTAGCACAAAGCCTCTGAGACACAAACCCTGTCTTTCACTTGTACTCCTGTTTGCTCTTCCTAAACTGCTGTTTTCTGGCAGACTCATGTGCAGACCGCTGTGAGTCAGTAGCAGTGTCATCAGAGTCCTGTCACCCTTCTTCCTTCCTGTTATGTGTCATTAGAGGCCCTTACCAGTAGTTGCTGTCACAGCCTGACCAGCCACACTGCTTGAAGAAATCCATTTGCAATGCAGCTGATGAAGAAAGCCTATGACTTTCTCTTACAAAGTCCTCAAAATCCAGCTGGGAAAGTTGAACTCCAGTCATCTCAAAAGGCAACAACGGTGCCACCTGTCTTCAAGCCCTACCAAAGACTTAACCTGCTTACTCTGTGTACCTCTGTGGACACACCTGCTGCAATGCCCTCTTGGCAGCCCTCTCTAACACTCGGGCCCACAGGGCATTGATCATCCATTTTTGGGGCTTTGGGGACAAGGGAAGCTCTCCTGATGGAGGTTTGGAGGACAAGGCTGTCAGCTCTGCTGGTAATTCCAGAAGCAGGAAGCTGTAGAAAGGCAACAGGCTCTGTCACACTTGTTTGGAATTTATTGCCTCAGGAAAAGCTGCCAGTTGCTTGTGGTGGTAGGGGTGGGTGCACAGAAGCCAGCAATGTCATGTTCTTGTGGCCATCCTAAGAGCTACTTTGCCTGCTGCTTTTAGACTGAAGATGGCAAATTGCCATCAAAAAAGCTGATGTGCCTTTCTTTAAGCTTGTTGATTTAGCTATTTCTAGTTTAAAAAAAACACAGCACAACACAACAACAGCAAAAAAAACCCCAAACAAACAAAAAAACCCAAGCAGCCTAACAACCTTGTTATGTTGAAATGGTAAGTTGTCTCAGCTCTGTAAAGAGTGGTGGGTTCCCTTTTATTTGTTTTGCCTTCCTGTGTTGCAGCTGTTTGCTCAGGTGGCAGGATGTTGTGGATGCCCAGGCTGTACAGCTTGCAGACACTGTTGCCTGTATCAGGGACATTTGAGGGGGCAGGGAGACCATCAAAGACTGGCAAAGGAATACTAGTTTTGTGCCTAGGAAAGCATCCTGGTGGGCCTGTAGGGGTGTTTGGTTTGCATGTCTGATCCTTGGGTTTTCTGCATCTGGCTTTTAACCTCATGGAAGTGTGAGGACAACTCTGGGAGACTTGGAAGCAAAGCAGTGCATCTCATGAAAGCAGTAGCAGTGATTCAGAGGACACTGAGGTGCAGCTTGCCCACTACGTCATCCAGCTGTGGTCAGCAGACTGCAGGTGATGCATCTGCATCTCAGCATGCATTGTGGATTGTTCTGGACCTGGGTGAAGTGCATTTGTGGGTTAGTGGTTTGGGTGACACAAAGCAGCAAGAGACATGCTGTGTTGACTTCTGATGTGGAGACTATTGTTTCCTGAAAGGAGAGGATCTTGGCCTTTCCTGACAAAAGATAGAGGAATTGTAAAGATATTGTGCTGTGAACTTGGCCAGCTATGAGCTTATGTCCAACCTTATGACTGGTTGAGTGATTTGATGCAAATCAGGGAAAGCTGGGCTTGAAAGAATGATGAGTCTTTTCTCTATAGAAGGAAAACTTGGAATAGTAGAATAAATTTTTCTCAATTCAGGTGTTTAAGCATTGGAGCAAGTTACCCAGAGGGCTCTATCCTTGAAAGCATTCAAAACTTAACTGACAAAGGCCTTGAGCAACCTGATCTCACTTTGTAGTTACCCCTGCTTTGAGTGAAGCATTGGACCAAATGGCCTCTAGAGGTCCTTTCCAGCCTGAGTTTCTCTGTGATTGAAGGGTGTGGTGCTTGCTGCTTGCTATCCTCTGCCTGCACTATAGTGCTGCAAAACTCTCAAGTGGCCTTTTCAGCATAGACTCTTCTAGATGATAAGCAATATAGACAGTACAGAAGATGCTGAAATGTTGTGGATTCTAACTAGTCTGCTTTGACCCACGGGCAGGGTTTGTTCTCAGACATGCATAAAAACAGTATAGGTATGGTCTTTACATGTATTTTACAGTATATATTACATTACTTGACAGTGCCTTGAAACAGAAGCTTAATTTAAAAGGTTGCTGGGTAATTTGTTTGCTAGAACTTCTTTGTGGATAATAAACGTAAACATAGACAACATTAAAGAAAGTACTGCAGGAGTGACAATCTGAAGGATGAAATAAAGCACTCATTTATAAAGCTGAGAAAGGTAACAGTCAGATAAAAATCAATTTGATATGGGAGCATGGAGGTTGAGAAGGAGTTGTAAAGGAAAGCATTCAGATTATTTTCAAACTGTTGCTGTGTTTCAATATATAAGAAGAAGTTGTATTCCAGATAGGCTGCCAGTTTTCATTGGAAATGCTTGTAGATGACAGTTATTAAAATTACTTTGAATTTTGGTAGCTTGGAAAAAACACTTATAGTAGAATGAATCAAATGCAAAACTCCAACCTAGTTGTGAAGAGAAAGGACATTTCAGCAGAGATGGATTTTGTTTGGTTTTAAGACATTTGAGTCTGAGTACCTTATCAATTAATTAATGAGCACAGTAATCTTTCCTCAACTCATACTGAACAATTTCTGCAGCATCTGTAAATAAAGATTTAAAAAAATAGTGACTTCATAAGCATGAAAGTCTTCTAGGGTTACAGTAGTCGCTATTGCACATATTTTACTTTCTAAGCTGATAAAAATTTTCTAGGGCTGTTTTCTTCTCTACCTCAGTGACTCATGACTTGTAAAGAAATTGCTGTTGAGAACCATGTCTCCACCTGTAAACCCAGATTGAAGATCTTAAATAGGTGGGAAGCCTCAGTAAAAATATCAATAATAGATGGTTAGATTGATCAGATGCTATTGTGTATCTTGCTAGGCTAGATCTTAAGTGTGTTTTAAAACCACATACGTTCTTCAGTTTTACTTCTTTTTGACATAAACTCTGCACAAATTGAAGAGTCTACTCCAACAGTAAGTTATTACTGTAACTTGTTCGTCACAAGATCTGCTCATTTAAAAAAAAGAAATAATCCAGTAGGCAGGGGTGTGCCAAGAAAGAAGTTCTATTCTCCAGTGCTCCTCTCTGGCAACAGCTGATTTTGAAGTTTGATTTGATGGTCAGTTGGTTGCTAGCAAGTTATGTTTACCAAAGGTTAAGAGTCTGGCAGACGTATAAATAGAAACAGAAGATAGTTTGCAGACAGATATTCCAAATGGATCCTCTCTGACAAGTTAAGGTTGTCTTCCTTATAAAATTAATTTCCTGAACAAGTCAGTCTGTCAATAGTGTAATATTAATTGTGTTAGCTAGGTTTTATAACCTTCTACCCCAAAATGGAAACAAAATAAATCCACAGTACTCCCTTTTCCCCTTACTAAAACTAGTTTTACAGAAGGTAATACCAAGTTATAATTAGATGTTTGCAGCTGTTACTTCAGATGTGTGGCCTCCATCCCAGGGGTGGTTGCATGCCTCCCAATTGATTAAAAATAGAAGCAGCTGTGGTAGAAATAGTATTAACAATTATGTAGCTAACATAAATGCTAGTACGTATGCAGAAGAATATTACAGAAATGTAAAGATAGTCCTAAGATATGGTTAAATTAGTGGACATATAACCTCATCTGGGTGTGGGATGTCTGCATAGTGTGGACACAAAAAAAGGAGGCGAAGTGGGACCGAATTGTAGGCTAGAATTTGAATGTTTACCAAGAACTGAGGCTGGGGGGAAACCAGTGTAGTTATTTCAGTCATACTGAGGTAAGGTTTATGCCATTAAAAAGACAGGGGTTTTTTCCTCACCCAGAGAACTACTTTATTCTGCATGTAGTTACCGTCGCTAATGACATTACTAAGGTAAGTACACTTGTGCTTTTCTTTACTTGACTATCTTGGTGGCGTGACTGCAGGAAAGGTGAAAGCTGCTGGACTTAGCCTGCCAGATGACTCATATAAATCAGTATAGGAACTAGGAGAAGTTTTGTGTGCTGTTCCATATTGCTGACTCTGCTTAGGATTGGGTTACCTTCTTCTGGCTTAAAACCAGCTAGAAAACATAGAGAAGAAACTATGGTTGACTACTCTTTTTGCTTTTGTTTCAAGTTAAATAGATGCATAACTGAAGTTTTTTGTCCTAATCTTTTTTAATCTTTTTTTTTTGAGTGTCATTGAAACTAGTCACACAAGAAATCTCTGTGTCTTTGGGAAGTTCTTCCCATTAATTAGTAGATATTTTGTGGTAGAAACTTGCAGACAAACATACTAAATAGAGGTATAAATTCAAATAACCTTCAGTTACCCTGTTAGACCTTATTAAGACAGTATAAATACAATTATCAGTCAAAGGTAAAAGCAGATTTAAAAAATGTAATGCTTGCACAAACTTAATACAGTTGCTGATGTGATTTACTGTAGTTTGACTTGGAACAATCCATCTGCCATATTGGACAATGAGGGGGTGAAATTGGCTATAAAGTGACAATAAACCAAAAGATTATCTGGGTCCTAATCTCAATTTACCTAGAATGTTAGTAGTCAAAACAAAACCTATAAAATGTACCTGACCTTACTGCTAGCAGATATGGAGAGACCAAGTAATGTTATGAATTGTGGAAAAGGATTTATCACTGTTACATTTTTGCCTTCTGAAGGTAAGAAGGATTGTCTGTCCACTGTGTTTTTATCTGAAAACTTTGCCTAGGCTGAAACAGTGATGTATTTTATGTCAGAAGTTCACAAGTTCTGCTACGTAGTGGTCCAGTACTGATCTAGTAATTTGTATTGTTTTTTTAAGGATTTTTTGAAGTGGAATTGTTTGTATTAGGAAGCTGGGGTTGTGCCTTAAGGTGGTCTTTGCTAGACATTAGCTTCCTGCCTGCAGCAGAGTTTTTAGACCAGTGATTGATGCAGCAGATAAATCTGTTGTTGCACACATTTTGAGAATTTTGGATTAAAATAAAAATAGCAGACTGCTCCTGTATGTGTTGTAATCCCTTAATGATAAGGAAAGGAATACTTAAAAAGAGTGTGCAAATCCTCAACTAAAATTACCTTTCTCCTTCTTGTCTTCTCTGCAGTGGATATGCAAAATTGCAGCTAATTAGAGAAACTGGGTAACATCAGCAGAGAGTGCTATAGTTATAGTATCAGTAAGGATCATGAGATTTTTGCCATATTGTCTTTGGAGAGGTTGAAATCAATTTTTCTTGCTTTGGAGTGTTGACTAGTAATGGAAGATCTGTGCAGCAGCTGGTGGTGGGGATGTCCTCTTACCTAACATCAGGAAGAGGAGTAGTGACAGTAGACTTTTACAATTCAGCTGCAAATGTGGTAAATAAACAGGAGACAAAGTAGGAAATGTGTTGAAAAGGCCCATGAAGAGTAATGTTTAGGTATGTAATAATGGCAAAGACAAAAGATGATGAGTATGTAGCTCCCTAAGCTAGAATGGGTTTTCCTTTGGGAATAGCAGACATTGGAGACACTAGTGTGGATCTTTCAAATTTTTTTTGAGCATTTAAAACCCTGTAGGAAGCAATTGAATTTCAGCTTGTTGAGAGAAACATGCAACTGCAGTCTTGAAGTGAAAAAATAAAATATTCTTTTTGACTAAGCTGTTTTCACAGATGAGGTTAATATTTACCTTGCTGGTCTCCAGACATTCTCAATTTTTTCAGTGTAACGCTTACCCTAGAACTTGAACTTTTCTTCCACATCGGTGGAGTATATTACCAGTGAGCTGTGGCGTCAGCTGAACCTATCAAATCTGAATATATAAATGCTGATTAAAATGTTGACATTAAGCAAAATCTCTAATTTTGAGATCTTTAACTGCATAAAGGGCAAAGGATCTGGAATCATTAACAGAGCAAATATGGATTAGCCTTTTTCTGCAAAAGAGATATTTCTGTTGTCTGCTGAAAGTGAAAAAGTAGTGTTTTGCCACTCCTGTTCTATGTGATTTTTTGGGGGGGAAAAGTGAGCTATTTGTGCCCTTTGTTCCTGGCCTGCCCAAAATCTCCTCTTTACCCTTGTTTATGAAGAGCAGCTACAGAGCTCAGATGTGTAGGTCCTAGAGCGGGCACTATGGTCACAAGAATGCCTTGACAAGACTCTTGTGACTCAATTCCTCTGGTTGGCATGGCTTAAAACTTAGTTCTAGTGTACTTTTCCCTTTCAGCATACATCATCTCTTCCAGCTGATGATTGTGAATGTATCAAGGTAGACCAAGGACTGTTTTACTAGTGGTAATCAGTCCTGGAAAAAAAGAATAGGCTTGGACTGTTTTTAGTCTCTTCTGTCCTGTAAGAGATAACTGACAAAAACTGTTGCAATGAACATAGGCAAGTCTCTTTCATGCTGAAGACAGGCTTAATAATCTTATCTTCTAGTTACTGATTTCAACAGCAGTTTAGCAGCAGCTGTTGAACATTCTCATTGTATAATACAAAACATTGTGTAACACGGAACATGATCTGCAGCTCGGAAAAAGAAGGCAAAGGGATTCCTGTGGGCATAAAAGTCTTCAGCAACTGTATTATCAAGAAATACTGAAGCTCTGGTCACTGTGGTGGTGTTTTTTCCTTTTGATTTTTAATAATAGGCAAAATCCTATGTAGCCATATGAAAAGCCACTGCTTTCTGTTTGATGAAAGAACCTAGAGAGTCAGACAGAACCTAGAAAAACCTCTCGAAGTAGATTCAGGGTTTTCCCTGAATTCTGGTAAACTGTATCATTGTTTATATTTGTTCACCTGAACAGCTGTACCAGCAGCTAGCATTTATGTCTTATGTATTTTTTTTTCCTTCTCCTTTTCTCTTAGTATATGAAAGCACTTTGTCATAGTTTAGGGCAGGGCTGGCCATTAAATGCTGAACAGATGCTGTCTATTAACCCCTCTCCCCTCCCCAGGAAAGGGAATAAGGGAGAGAGACTTACAGGTTGGAAAAGAAAACTAACAGATTTAATGAAACAATAATACTAATACTACAGGATAATAATGTAAATAGAAAAATAATGGAATATATACTAATATGTACAAATAAAACCAATATCAATTCCTCCCCCCACCCACCTGCCAATGAGGATAATGTCACCTGAGGCTTGCAGAGCAGGGCACTGGAAAAGTCCCAGACCAGACCCAGCAGCACGTGGGAGCAGGATGCAGGAACTGGATTCAGGAACACGCGGATCAGGATCAGACCAACTAGCAGGGTTCTGCTCAGACTTTGGCCATTGCAGAAGAAGGAAGAAGAGAAGAGAACGAGACCCTTGTGGGCCCTCAGCTTTATACTGAGTATGACGTATGTGGGATGCAATACCTTGTTGGTCAGTTTTGGGTCCGCTCCTCCCCATAGGTGCAGATATGGCACCCATGATGTGACAGTGGCCTTGGTCTCCATAGGCACAAGTACAAGCAAGAGCCGTGTGTACATAACATACAAGCAGTATCACTTGTACCAGTACACACTGTCTGGAAAAACATACTGCTAGTTTCAGCAAGTACAGCCACTTAGAAGAGACTGAGATAAAAAGTAAAATCACTAAATAGAAAATCAGTTCTATTTAGCTCAAACTGTGGCACTCTTTTAAAAAAACTCTAAAGATGGCAGTATTTGTGTGAACTGGTATTTGCTTAGTGTTGGTGTTTCAAACACACTGCAGCCCATGCATTTTCTCCATTATCATGTAGCATTGAGGTACTTTGCCGAGGGGTGAAATAGACTGTGCAAGAGTGGGTCAGAATGGAGCTTGGATTTTCTAACGCTGTATTAGATGAAATGATTTTGTGTGCTTTGGTGTGGAAAGTTCATTCAGAATTTTGACTCTTTTTTGTTAAAGAAACATGGTTATTTATTAATCACTTAAAAGTTGAGCTAAGAATGCAACATGGTAGGCAACAAAACAAAATAATACTTTTCTGCTATATTTTACTAGGAAGTTATTGAAAGAAGTAAAGATCAGAGCACTAGAAAATGAATACAAAGATATGCTGGATTAATGTTGGCAATGGCCAGATGCTCCCTTTCAAAAGGGTTTGTGCTTCTCATTAATGAGAGTTTTCACCTTTTGCTAATTACAGTAGTTACTCTCCAAACAAGCTACACTGCACTATTTTTGTAAGGAATTGGAGTTGATGTGTTCTGCCAATGCTCCTTTTGACTGAAAACTTGAGATATAGCAGAGATAATGTTATTAAGTATACTGTGAATAACTCTTAACTGCTTTACTGTTTCTCAGTTGACCAGGTGGTTACTGATAGAGTGGTTGAGTTTGTGGGGTTTTTTTTAATATTTTTTTTTAAATTTGGTGTGTCCCTGAAGCATTGAGTATTTATGGATTCAGTTGGTATAAATCAGACATGCCAATACGCACTTGTTTTTTATTTTTAATTGACATTCCTCCCCCCATTTTCTGTGTTCATGAATTGTATTCCCATAAAGGGTATGTTTGTAGCACTTCTGATTTTGTTTTTCTTTATTTTTTCTAGCCAAGTCAATTTTATTATTATTTTTTCTAAGTTACATAAAGGGTTTATACTCAAAAGTTCTTCCAGTGGCTGACTCCTGTAGTATTCTTTTCAGAGGATATATTTGACTACCAGGCATTAATTTAGTTTCTTGCTACTGTCTCTGAAGAAATGGCTGTGGTACTTTCTCTACTTAAAACAAACCCCCCAAAACCAGAAAACAACCCTAAACAAACTAGTTAAAGCCTATACATTATGGTGCAGGCGTTCTTTGACTTCTGTTAATTTATTTCAAAATTTAGTCAAGTGTGTCATTTGTATTTTATCTCTTAAACAACAGAGTCCTTTCTGAGCAAGTTCTTTTAGTTGCTGACTTTTATTAGAGATACCATAATTGGAAAAACTTCATACTATAGTGTAATTTAAAGGAAAATTCTTACTGTTAATGCATGGAATCGTTCTGAAATGTTTCACCTTCTTTGGTAGGAATCATAGAATCGTATAGAATCACAGAATGGTTTGGGTTGGAAGGGACCTCAAAAATCATCCAGTCCAATCCCCCTGCCATGGGCAGGGACACCTCCCACCAGACCAGGTTGCCCAAAGCCCTGTTCAACCTGGCCTTGAACACTTCCAGGGAGGGGGCATCCACAGCTTCTCTGGGCAACCCGTGCCAGTGCCTCACCACCCTCACAGTAAAGAATTTCTTTCTAATATCTAGACAAAATCTACCCTCTTCCAGTTTAAAACCATTCCCCTTCGTTCTGTCACTACCTGCCTTTGTAAAAAGTCCCTCTCCAGCTTTTCTGTAGGCCCCCTCCAGTACGGGAAGTCCCTCCGGAGCCCTCTCTTCTCCAGGCTGAACAGCCCCAACTGTCTCAGCCAGTCCTTCTAGGGGAGGTGCTCCATGCCTCTGATCATCTCTGTGCCCCTCCTCTGGACCTGTTCCAACCGCTTGATGCCCTTCTTATATTGGGGACCCCAGAGCTGGATGCACTATTCCAGGTGAGGTCTCACCAGAGCAGAGTAGAGGGGCAGAATCACCTCCCTTGTTCTGCTGGCCATGCTGCTTTCAATGCAGCCCGGGATGCGGTTGGCCTTCTGGACTGCAAGTGCACACTGCCAGCTGTAAGAGTTTGTAGAATACTAGGCAAAGAAAAACATTTTTAAGTGTCGTTTACTTAGTTCAGTCTAGTCTACTATTAATCTAAACATTGCGTCTGGCTTGTCTCTAGGAAAATACAAATAGATTATTTAAATTGCTTCTGTATTGTACATGATAAAGCAATTGATTTCTTTTTCTTGTATGGTTTTTTATACATAGCCTGTTTGACATTCGTTTTATCCAGTTAATTTGCATTTAAATTGATAATGCATAGCTTTATGTAGGCACCTGTGTATTCATTTTACATCACATTTAAGAACCCATAGAGCTGATGCACAGATATGTTACTACTTTGAAAGATCAGCAGTGCCTGTAACAAATGCAGGGAAGTGAACTGAGGAGATAAAAATGAATTGTATAGAACACACAATATTGAATTAGACAAAATGTGATCTTTCCTGGTTAAATCTGAGTTTAAGTGCCTCTTCATTTTAAGAATATACCACCTGTTAAAATCTGCAGTAGTTGTTGCTAATTTGTGACTTCAAGTTCATTATTTACAAGGTATTATTAGTGTTTGGGAATGTGAAGGGGGTAGGTTACCATGCAGAATAACATCTTTGTGCATTGAAATGCACAGTTAAAATATATTTAAAGGAAGGCTTGTGTCTGTGCCGAGGAGTGTTCTGCAGGTGACATGGAAGATATGTGAATGGAGTCTTTCCTGGGCAGCAGTAGCTACCTTCCAGGGCTTGCCAGTGCCAAAGTGGCAATTTTTGTTTGTGAAAATGCTTGTGAAAAGGTGACTTTTAATTTAATTGGAGAGGATACACACAAAGCAAAAAACCTGGTAAGCTGATGGCTGCGTCTGGATGACTAGAAAGAACATGAAAGTCTTCAGCTGAAAGGCAGAACATAAGACTTTACTGTAAGGCATTAATACTTGGCAGTCAATGCGGAAAGGGAAACACAGTGGTCCTGATTGGGAGTTCTGTTATCAGTGAAGAAGGTATCAGTATGGTTTTCGTGAGGAAAGTGAATATAGAACTGCAACTTGGACAAGCCAGTTCAGACTAGGATTGCTGAGATAGAGGCAGTCCAAACATGAAGTGGCTTGGATCGTCTGGAAGGAGGAACAATTTTATATGTGCTTTGTAAGAAATCAAATCCAAGTAAGAACACCTTGACTGAGAAAGAAAGAGCTGAGCACCTTTCTGCACCTTTTTGAAAAGCGGTTAGTCCTGTCTTGAACTGGAAATTTTAAAGTCAGTAGCCAGTCCTAAAATTCGACCCTGGTAGTAACAGAAAACCATTTCTGAGGCAAAGTCCTTGAAACGAGCAAACATAAGTTGTCATGAGAACAAAGGACAGCTCTGAGAGAGAAACAGAACTGCAGCAGGAGGGACACGTTAACACTTGGGACATTTGAGGTGGTTGATCTGTCTCCACACTCAGCCCCTTGGTAATATGCTCTGTGAATCCAAAGAACTGAATGTTGGCAAAGTTGAAAGCACTCAAATAAAAAGCGTAACCTACCACTGCCTTGCTTATAAGGTATTTAGAATGGATTAATACAATGACTTGATATATTAATCTTATAAAAAGGGTTTGATATATATTAATCTTATAAAAAGAGCAAGATTAGCTTGTAAAAACCTATTGCACAGTGCAAACCCTTTCCCTGATAGCTCAAAACAGTCCTACACATGTTACTTGCGCTGCTTTTTTCCTTATTCCCATATCCAAATGCTAGATCTGCTGTCATCCCCCAACTTTTCTTCCACAAAAACATAGTAACTGCTTAAAAAGCAAATCCTTCAAATTCATCCCTCAAAGCAGTAACTGCTGCTGTCAGTGATCACGATAAGGTGGATTGTGTGCCATTGCTGGATTTTTTTTTTCCTTCCTACTATTACTAATGCAGTGTTAGTGTTACAGTTTTAACCTATGCTTAATGCTGTGTATTAAGATCTAACACACCTTGCCAGAAAACCTAGATGCTTACAGCCTGTGACGGATGGATAGAGCAACAGTGTAAACAACCCCTCGTATTAATACCTCCGCACCTGAAGAATACATTACTGAAATTTGTCTTTAAAACAGTTCATTTTTTCAGACTGCTTCATGGACAGCTAAAAACTCTGAAACATAAGACTTTGAATTGTTGTTGGAAGGTGAAGCAAATTTATGATGGTTCTAAAATCAACCTGTATTGTCAATTTAGCTGTGTCATTAGCAGCTTATGAATGTGTCAGCTTTTTATTGATTCTTTAAAATTGAGCCCAGCCAAGTTAATGGCATGTTTTCTTCCTCTCATATAGGGGAAGAAATGAAGTATTTTAAATTTTCTGTTATTTGCTGGTAGTATTTACAAGAAATGGGATGCAGTTAGTGTTTTCCAAGTCACTTCTGTTGTTTAAACCTTTTAAAAAATATAGTTCTGTTATTTTAACCATGTTTCTAATTAGTGGGGTGAAGACTTTGACCCAGAATAAAGTTTAATATGCTTTACTTGGTTACTGTGCGTGGGGTTTTTTTTGCTTGTTTTTTTTTTTTTTTTTTTTAATAAGGCTGAATATCTGCTCTCTGGTGCATTGACTAAACTTGTCCACACTGAAATGTCATATAAATGTGTAGGACCAGAGGAAGAATCATAATTACTGAAATACTAAAAAATCATCTGCCCGTCTAAAACCATGTTATTAACAGTAAAATTCACAGAGTGTGGAGTCGGAACTGGTTAATGATAGCTGCAGTTAAATTCAGTATGCATGGGTCTTAATGCAGTTTGGCACAAGCTTGCACAGATTTCTTGAACCCGAGATAATGTTTATTATGTTTTCAGACCACAGTTTCTGAGACACAGAAAGCCTCGAGGGCAAGAAGAGTGTCTGGTCCATTAAATCTGCTTGATGTTACTGCAGTGGAATGAAACTGCCTTAAAACTGTCCCAGCTTGAACTGACCAGAGGAGGATTCCATGCAGGGCAAGGGCAGAAGCATGCAGTGGTGTCCTCTGGGGCAGAACTGGTGCCTGAGAGCCATGCAGAGTGGTAGTGAAGTCATCTTTTTCTCTTTTTAATACTCCAGGCACTTGCCTGCTAAGGACATGATCTGAAGGTCTTGACACCACTAAGTTTTTACCTTGAGCAGTCCAAGTGCATTGGATGCTGTGCAGCAGTACTAGGACAGCTAGTCTTCTGAGTCCATTTTATTGGGACTTTCAGAAAGGAAACAGTGTAGCGCCAGAAAACTGTAAAGTCCCCATAGGTCATCTGCACTGTAACTGAGGTCTGAGTTGGAGGGTTGCAAGCCTGAAGAACAGAGTGGTTTCCGGTATAGTATCATTCAATGCTTCCTTGTTTTCAGTGGCTGTGAGTAAAACAGCTGGGAAAAATGGAGTAAAAGTGGTATCTTTAGCTTTTGAATGTTATGGATTGTTTTTATATATGTAGTAAATAAATGATTTTTCTAATCTAAGCTGTAAGCAAGCCACATATAGAGCATGTTTACACTTTTCCCACCTACTTTGTGTAGACCCAGCTGTGGAGCTTTGCTGTAGTATTGCAAGCTAGCACAATGTTGGTGAGCCTTGTCTGGAATAAGAAAGTCTGTACTAACACAGTTGATAATCTGATTATTTTTTCAGGCTTTGCAAAAATCTTTGGGAGAGATGAATCCTAAGTGACACAGAAAAATTATGCAGGAGCTGTAAAATTTCAGCCTGACTAAGACAGGAAAACAAGCTTCAATTTTCTACTTTGTTTGTTTCTTTTTGTTGTTTGTTTGTTTGTTTTTCCCTTGTCTTGGAGACACTCAGAGAAGCATGAGAGACATGACCTTGTATTTTTACATCAGTGCTGTGATATATAGAAAAAATGAGGATATCGATGTTAACCAGAAAGGATATTTGGTTTATTTCATTCCACGTTTTGTTTGTTTTCATGCATACTGTTTTAAAATCCAGCCTTACAAATGCTTTATTTGCAGTGTTTTGTGAATCTTCCTGTATGAATTAGATACCCGAGGTTTTGTTTCATTTTTTACTTTGCATGGGGAGATCTTAACACCTTTACCAGCAAGTTGTTACAGTGAATCATCTCTTATGGAACCATATTCTGTAGTCAGAAGATTAATGTGACTTCAAGTGTCTACAGAAGGCATGTGCTGTGCTGTTGCAGTGATAAACTGTAGTCAAAACACTCTGACTTAAAAAAAAAAAAAAAGACCTGACTCATAAGAAAGAAATTTAAAGTACATGTTGTAACTCTGTTAAATGGGATGCAAAAGCAAGTATGATTCTTGCTCATACGTTTTGGCTGTTGCTCCACAATCATCTGTTACAGTATGACAGTGCCTAGAATTACAAGTAAAGTTTTGCATTAGAAATAAAACACAATGGCATTGTAAATATTAAAGAAAAAAGCATACAAAGGGAAGTATGTGGGTTCTAAACTGCAGTTACGTTTTGTTCATGATGAATGTGACGTTTTAAATTCAGGGGAATTACTCAGTTTCATAATGCAATATTGTATGCAGGTGTAACTGTTCTTTTGTGTATAAGCACATGTTATGCTAAAGGATGTTTTGAATTGCAAATTCTGAACAGTTGCCGGAACTTCTTAAGAAGTGCCAGAATTTGCTTCCAAGGCCTCTAATTCTGCTCTCCTATGCCTTTGCATTAGGATCTCTAATTACATTGTTTCACACTATTTTTTCCTGCCTCATTCAGTGAACAGGATGGGTGGTCCTCAGGAATTGAGCAGTTTCTTAATATTTTAATCCTTATCATTCAGTTAGCAGCCTGAGTTTTAATTACTGCACACCATTTAAAAGTCTCTGAAGAATGCATAATTACTCATTGCCTTTTGACCTTTTCTAAGGTGCCAAACTGAACTATTTTTATCCACTCAGTTGTATTTTCATGTGCATTTTCTGGTCAATACCTGTAACTTTGTGCTGTGTGAAATAAATGCGTGTGCTACGTGAAATAAACATGTGTACACACACATAGTATGCCTATATATTTTTTATGTGTGTGTGTATATATCTGTATATATATATACTTTTGAAAGAGAATTTTGTGATTATTCCTTTTGATAACTTCTGGAATAGAAACTGAGTGTCTGTTACATGCTTTAAAACAGCCTTTCGTGAGGATATTGAAAGTAAGCATAAAATAATGCAATTAAGTGACTAAAGGCATCCATCCACATAACTTGAATCATTCTCATATGCAGCCTTGTCTTTTTGGTGCTCTTCAAGTTTAAATGTAACTGTGTTTCCTCTAGGTAGAAAAGTTGTCCCTTTATTTAAATCCAGACAGTCCTCCTTGTTGGACATGGTTGCAAAGAAGACTTAACTAGTGTACCATTCAGAATATAAATTGATGTGAGAAATAGAAAAAAGTGGGGGAACACTGGAACAGATTACCCAGAGAGGTTGTGGGGTCTCCGTCTTTGCAGATGTTCAAAACCCAGCTGGATGCAGTCTTGAGTAACCTGCTGTAATTGTCCCTGCTTTGAGCAGGACCAGAGGATCTCCAGAGGCCTCTTCCAGCCCCAACTATTCTGTAATTTATACAAGATCATCTACTTGTGGGTATACAGATTATGGTTATTTCTGATGGGCAAAACTTCATGGATCTTGTGCCTTTCCTCCACACTGAAGTGCTAGTAAAATATTTGTCTGCAGTTTTCATTTGGCTAGGAGGCAGTGTGGCCAGTCCCAGGAACAGTAGTTTAACTGTTCTCAGCAAAAGTTGTAGAAATGTTTGTACAACAAACATTGTGACTCTGTTGTTATGCTAGCACTTTGCAGAAGATTCTAATAAATTACAATGATTTATAATTGACCGAACTGTTATGTACTTCATCTTTTTTGGGTTACAGAACGTAGTGTAGAAACCTTGGTGGTAATAATCTCCTGTTTAGGTCTTTATCCTGTTAACAAATTTTGCAGGTGATGGATGCTGGAAAGAACTTAGTATATCTTTGTCATTGACTCTTGCAAATTTTAATACTGTTACCAATGTATCATGGCTCTGACTGGTAAGGCTTTTCTGTAACATGTCTGTTGTTTGAAATATTTTAGTATGACTGCTACAAAAAGGGCTAGACTTTTCCTATTGTTAATGTTAATATTTCAAATAAAAACAGAAAGTGACAATTAAAAGATGGTGCATGTAAAATCTGTATCATCTTTTAATGTAGTCTAAATATACCACTTCTATCTGTCTGCTGCTGGTGGGATGGGAGGATTACAGTACTGGTCTTAAAAAGGCCAATTCCCATTAAAGTAAGTTTTATTTCTAATAAGGTGTATCTTTCTTTTGTTGCAGAAGGAGTTGAGCCTTCCAAGAAGAGGAAGCTTGTAAGTATATGAAGTTTCTTCTCTTATGCTCACAGTATAGTTATAGTATGTAGCTTTGACAATTTTTGAGTAGGCTAGTCAGAGCAGTTAAAATGAAGGTTAAATGTGGCAGTTGATCTGCCTTAAAATACATGCAAAAAAATTAAGATTGTAAATGAAAACCTATGGGTAGTGCAGTGTCCTTTTTTATGCCCATCCCCCTCTTCCATAGGAGCTATTGTAAGGGATTTCCAAAGTGACAGAAGTTCTTTTGTTGAAGTTTCTGTTTTGTATTCAAGATTTATTTTGTTAAAAATCAAGGAAGAAATTTAATTTCTTCATGAGCGACGTAAATGAAACTTGACACGTAAGTGCAACTGTTTCCCTGTGAAATTATGTGATCAGACCTGTGGATGAAAAGGTAGGAACAAAGACTAGGTTAATTCTGCTAAAGGTATAGAGTTATTAAGCTACCATTTGGATTAGTGGAAGTAAAGACTGTATATTCTTGTATAAATTGTTATCGAGGTAAAATAATATGAACTCATACTGTGATTTAATTGTGGTTTGCTCTGATTTATGTATCTTGGCTTTGTTTTTCTAGTGTTTTTGAGCTGTTTGGTTTTAAAGCTTGTGTTTTTATTTGTATCTGTTTTGCTTCTTGTTTTTTATTAGTCATTTATTGAGAAAGTATTTGGATATGAACATAGCAGAATGTCTTAAGAAACAATCTCTGTTCAATTATTCTTTCTTCAAAAAATACCTCACAACTATAAGGTTATCGCTGTACTTGAATAAGCTTGTGCTAACGTGACTAAATGTTGTGAATAAAACCCTAAGCCCTTGCACAAAAAGCCAGTTATTTGTTATTTTTCTATACTTGTTTTCAGCTTGGTAGTGCTGTGTAGCTTTTGGTGATAGCAAGGTTAGGTATGTGAGTAACTGAAACTAGGAAAGTGCAGTTACGTGCTTTGTTGTTCTGTTGACTTAAATGACATACCGTAAGTGTGTGTATTTTGTAGAATATCTGCTGACTTGGAAAAGACTTTCTTGTTTTAGGCTCTGACACATGAAAAGTCTCATATGAAATCATAAGCAAACCCATTATTTAAGAAAAGGCAAGAAAATATAAACCTATTGTATCCACAAGCATTTAATTTATATGATAGAAAAACAGTTAAGGATGGTTATTTTTGATGCCTTCTTTTGGTGCCATCGGTGCTTTATATTAAACTGAAACTAGTGTGTTGGCAAAAGACTGCCTCTACTGAAGTTAATGGCTAACCTTCTCTTGACTTCAGCCAGGGCAGAAAGTGACTCTTGAGGCTCTTTTTTTATCTGTAGGCATGACCTTGTTTATTCTTGCTGTGATGTCTGACGTTGAATGATACTAGATGTTTTTATCCAAGTTTGAAAAATAGCTGTAAAGCAATCACCTCAGCTGCATTCATATACATATTCTTATAGCTGATCACTACTGAGATGTAAGTGTTGCCAAGACTTTATTAAAGTATAGTAAAGGAATAACCTCTTGTCAGCATAATCATATCTAGTTATTAAAAAGCTTAGGATTCTGCAAGTGGTATTTTAAAGTATCTTTAATACAGCTGTTTTAGTTAACAGGGTTCATAGTGCTGAGGTGAGCAAGGGATGTAGCATCAGGGGTTGTGTCTGTGGGCCATGTTCACTTCTCTGTTTGCATGTTATCTGCATGTTGACAAGGAGGCTGAATTTCAAAATGTGAGAGGTGCTGTGTTTTTATTGCCCTAAATATCTAGAGACCCTGAATGACTCTAGGTAGGCACATCACTTTGTCTCCTGGGGCTTCAGTGCCAATGGCCTGCCAAGGACACAGCTTTAAGCAGAACAGGGAGAGATAGTTCAAAGGTGAGAGAAGGTAAAGGTTTGGGTTGATGAATAACTGGTACAGCTTTCTCCCCAACCAATTCCTCCTCTTTGAAATGTTCACTTATTGTCTTACATGATGCAATCAGAGGAGGAAGGGAAATAAAATGCATGAGGAAAGGTGTCTTGTTTATGGTTCACAAATATGTGTATGTGTATGTTTCGAAGAGCTAATATGCAAAATATTTAACCTTTCTTTTATATCTTGCATTATTTTTATATACCGGTTTTAGACTGGCTACCAGCTGCACCATGCAGAGTTGTATTCCATATATATGCAAAAAATTTTTAAATACATTTTCTGTGTGTATGCCTGCCTATGTCATGGTCAGCCAGTTACTGCAAGAGGATGCTGTGGAATACAGTGCCAAAGGCTTTACTGAAGTCCAGGTAGACAACATCCACAGCCTTTCGTTCATCCACTAAGCAAGTCACCTTGTCATAGAAGGAGATCAGGTTGGTCAAGCAGGACTTGCCTTTTTTATAAACCCATGGTGACTGGGCCTGATTTTCTCATTGTCCTGGGTGGCATGATGGCACTCAAAATGACTGCTCCTTGACCTTTCCTGGCACTGAGGTCAGACTGACAGGCCTGTAATTCCCACGATTCTCCCTCCAGCCCTTCCTGTAAATGGGCATCACTTTTGCCACCCTCCAGTGGAATTTCTCCAGTCAACCAGAACTGGTGATAGATGATGGAAAAGGCCTTAGTGAGCACATCCACAAGGTCCTTCAGCACCCTTGGGTGGATCCCATCCAGCCCCATAGACTTGTGTGTGTCTAGTTGGCAGAGCAGATCAGTAACCATTTCCTCTTGGATCATGGGAGCTTTGTTCTGCTCCCTGTCCCTGTCTCCTGACTTGAAGGCCTGGGTACCTGGAGAGCAGCTGACCGTACTTTAAAGACTGAGGCAAGGAATGCATTAAGTACCTCAGCCATGCCCTCATCCTTTGTCACTCTTGTTTTCCCTGCATACAGTAAAGGATGGAGATTCTCCTTGGTCCTCCTCTTGTTGTCAATGTATTCATAGAAACAATATTTTATTATCTTTCACAGAATTAGCCCATTTAAGTTCTGGTTGGGCTTTGGTCCTTCAGATTTTCTTTCTGCAGGACCTTGTGTCATTCTTGTAGTTCTCCTGAGTTGCCTGCCCTTTCTTCCAAAGCTCATATACTTTCCTCTTATTTTCTGTCATCCAGCCAAAGCTCTTTGTTCAGCCAGGCTGGCTTTCTTCCCCACTGACTCATTTTTCAGCACGTAGGGTTGGCCTGCTCTTGCACCTCCAGGATTTCCTTCTTGAAGAGTGTCCAGCCATCTTAGGCTCCTTTGCCCTTCAGGGCTGCCTCCCAAGAGAGTCTGTCAAACAGGCTCCTGAACAGGCCAAAGTCTGCCCTTGGGAAGTCCAAGGTGGCAGTTCTGCTGACCCAGGGTGGCAGTTCTGCTGACAGTGATCTAAGTAACACATAGTTTGAAAAGAAGTTGTGTTTGACTGATACGGAGTACCAGACTTTCCTTACCTATTCTGCTGACCCAGCCAGAACTGTCTGACTTACTTAGCGATCTGCTCAACTTGTTGCCAGAAATGATACTTGGGTTACTTTTATTCAGTTGATCAGATATGCAGTGAAAGAGGGTGCTACTGACTTACTGCCAGCAAAACCATAAGCAAGGAATTGACCTGTGCAGTAGTTGTTACTCTGAGTTCATTAGCTGTGGCACCCATTTCAGCCCATCCTGTTGCATGCTGCATGTCGGCAATGCTTGTTTACTTGAACCTCATGTGCCATACGTTCTTGTATGTGTGGAGTTATTCCACTTAGGAGCTGACCTTTTGATCTAGCTCTCTGGCTGTTAACCTGCATACCCAACTGGCTTCATTTTGAAAACATGCCCTCCAATTTCACTGATCTATTTATGTTACCATTGTTTAGTACCAATAATACAGAGACTTCTCTGGAAACCAATAGGTTCCCTGCTTTTTGTTACACTCAGTTCAGCTGATGTAAGGGGAGAGTATTATGAAGCTCTTGTTTCCTGGTTTTGAAATGGAGGATGAAAGGTTAAGGGCATGATGGTGGCAGAAGTCAAAGAAGAATCTAGAGGGATTGGAAAAGGAGTCATTGGAAATGTAATGTGTTTTAGGGGGAACTGTGGGAGGGGATTGAGGACATAAAGTGAATGAACCTCAGAGAGGGAGAGACTAACTTTTCCAGATTGTCTGTGTCTGTGGGGCCTTATTTTGGACCTCATGAAATAAGTTAAACTTTCTGTGGGCCTTCTACAATTAAACCAAATTCTGATTTTACATAGTTGTTATACAGCAACTCCTAAAGAAAGAGTTGCAGAAAAAAACATGTTAAAAGGTTAAAGTTAACTTTAGCATAGTTGGCATAAACTGAGACAAGGGGTGCTGACTGGGAAAGAAGTTAGCGTTTCTATCCTCAGAGCACCCCCTGGCTATGCTGGCACAAGTGCTTGTGTGGACACAGGCAGAACTGATCCAGGTTGCAGCCAGCTTCATGCAGGTTCTTCAGTGTGTTTGACTGCCTGGCAGCAGGATCTGGGGACGTGGAGACAGAATGACTGGCTGGGAACTTTCTCTAGGACTGTCCTCAGTAGCAAAACCGAACTTATATAAGCTTCACATGATTGTAAACTTGCATGGCTGTTACTGTCCCACTTTGCAACTCTTACCAGAAAATCATATCAAAGTGTGTTTCTGCATGCTGCCACTACAGAGCTGGATTATTTACGTGTTATGGTATTTTTACTGATCTGTTTGTTTTCACCAAACACTTCCAAATATCAAAGGAGACGTTTGTTCTTAATGATAAGGCAGACACAGAAATACAGATTTAATGTGATCCATTGTGTTGTGTATGAAGCAAGAAGATCCCCTGATAAACCAGAGGACACCTGATTGCATCTAGAAATCCCTGTCCTTCACACAGGCAGAGTGTATATGGCTGGGGCAGGTAGACAGAGAACATCTCTCATTTTGTGTTGTGCGTTAAGTTGGTGAGTTTCCATGACTGAATTTAAGGTGTCATTGTCCTTGTCCTCTTTTGTTTCCTTACAGTACCCACAGAGTACAACAAAATGAGAACTACAGAGAGGCATGGCATAAACTCAAAGGTTCTGGCACAAAAATTACCCGCAGCTTTAAGCAGATACATTGTGGTTTAAAATGACCTTCTAAAAATGAATTAACAATGGGGTTCTTTGAGGTGGAGAGGAGCCTTCAGAAGGAGTGATACTTATTTAAAAAGAAGTAAGCTTTCTTCAGAGCATCAATGGTTAAAGAACCTACCCTAGAACCAAAATACCTGGGTTTTCCAGAGGAAATCTGTTATCTTTCCTTTTTCTTATGCTTAATATGTCAATTTCAGTTTAATTCAGAGCTAGATAACTTTTATGTATTTATTTTTGCTGCATCTGTCCTTCTCTTGACATTTCTGCACCTGATTTCAGTAATTATAAAGTACGGATTCTAGTTCAGTAGCAGCAATTATATAATCTACTTGCACCTGTGGAAATGTCAGAGTTGGTCACAGAATTTTCATGAAATTCATTTGTGCATTACACTCAAGCAGCTGATACCCTTGGATAGCAGCAACATAAAAGTGTAACCAGCCAAGAATTCAAAGAGAAACACTAGATAGAACCACTGCTTGCTTAAGGGCTTAATTGAATAAGTTTCAAAAAAGTTAATAACAGTTTTCTAAAAAAATTTTATCAATGAAAAATAGGGATTATCAGTTAACCTCAGGGAAAAAGTGGAAATGAGAAATTGAGTGGAATGGAATTATGAAATCAGGACAACCATATTTAAAAAAAAAACAACCACCAAATAAAAACTCTGAGGCCAGGGTCATATAGGTACACAAAACTGAAATTTGATTGACAGTTGCTGTATGTGCATATATATGTATGCTTAAAAATACATACATCTATAAAAAATTGTCTGTATATATAGGTGACCTTTGATAAGCGATCAGGGCCAGTCAGCATGGGTTCAG
>NW_010202390.1:0-22436 GCF_000695765.1 Mesitornis unicolor
CACAGACTCTCTCCTCATCTGCCCTCCTCTCCCCTCTCTCCCTCCCCTCCCCCTCCCCTCCCCTACTCCTTCCCTCTCCTCCCCTCCTCCTCCCCTGTCCTCCCTTCTCTTCCTCTCTCCTCCCTTCTCCTCCTCTCTCCTCCCTTCTGTCTGGCTTGTTTGTAATGGTCCAGCTTCAAGCAGCTGAGACAGACAGATTGTTTTTCATGGTCTGGTAGCTAGAACATCTTTTTAACTTTGGAGATGTAGGTTCAACCTTCCTGAATCAGGAAAATGTCTAGAATCCGATTCTTTCACTTCCATTAATCTATTATCTAAAAAGTAGTCACAAGCTTGGCTGTAATCCTAAGAACATGAAACTTTTTGATCAGCTCCAACTAAAATATTGGCATTTGTCTACAGAACAGTCATGTGTGACTACAGTTAGGTGTTCAGGGAGCTTTTTTAGCTAAATAAGAATATGTCCAATGAAATTAAAGACCTATAGGTCTAGGAAGTCTTGAAAAGAAGACAGATTAAAATGTTGCGGTGGACTCAGTCATCTAAAACCAGCCCTAAACTGAATGGGGTTTAAGCAGACTGCAACCTCAAATTATTAAATGATTGGATTACTTTATGTCAAAAAGAATGGCAGCTGGCCAATTGAAAAATGATAACTAGCTTTTTTCCACCTTTAACAGCTTATTACAGCATGAGAAATGAAACTGCTGCATTATTCCCTGCCACAGATGGTATGCTTAGTTTGGAATTAGTATTTATTAAAGTAATACTATCCCTTTTTTTTTTCATATTTTCCCTTTTAATAAGAAAGGAAAGAAGCAGATGATTAAGAAATTTTAAAAGAATATGGACTAAGCCTCCTCCTCACCAGATGTCTATATTGATAGAAGAAAATTCATACTTTTAGGACACATTTTTTAACATGTTTCTCAGAACAAAGCAAGGAAAGAAGATTGTGATTTTTTAGGTAATTTCCATTTGAAAATGACTGTCATATTGCACAAAGCATAGAAATGCTGCTGAATACTTAGAGAGCAACCATTTAATTTCCTGAAAATAGTCCTTAAAAAGTGTGTTGTCAATCAATGCTCTGATTTCTTTATTTTACAAAAATTCAGATTATGAGTCATATATTTTCTCCTAATCTGCTATTTTTTCCTTTCCAAGGAAGAGCAAGTTTGCACCAGATCCTTCATTCTTCCTATCCTCAAAAGGATATGGAGTGTATTTTGTAATAAGAAAGTAAGGAATGTTTGGATATCGGGGCAATTTTCTTAATCCTCATTAACTCCTTTCCTCAGTCAGACATTATTTTTTTCTTAATTTCACACCTGTTATTGCATAATCTCACTCTAACCTAATTGGAGTTTAGCCCAAATGTATACTGAAAGTTTATCTTACAGAAACCATCGTCATAGGCAAGTACAGTGAAAGTCAATTTCCAATTCCTTTGCACATGCACTAGTACTTCATTCTACAAGTTGTTCTCTTGGTGTGAATTCTTGTCACCTTGTTTAGGCTAGTAGACTAGTTTAACATCTATTTCATCTTTTTTACCTAAACTTATGGAAGAAAGAAAAATTTATGGAATTGAAGACTTTTAGAGACAGAATTGCTCTATCTTTAAAAAGGCTGAATGCTGGAGAAGAGGATTCATCTGCACCAATTCTTAACTGCTAATAGTTGACTGTGTAGTCCAAGCTAGCATATCAGACCTTTGTTATTGCTACTAGGGAGAAAAAGCACTACTGAAGTGCATAAAAATAGGTGCCTACTGTCACTTAAGGTAATGTGGCATATATTTGTCTCCAAGTTCCTGCTTCAAAAGGGTGCAGATTTCAGTGAAGTGCTATGCCATGTAGTTTAGTCACATTCAGGTGTATTGTAGAACCTAAAGTATCGCAAACCACATTAGGCATTTATGTGTAAGCAGCTGAATCCTTTCTGAGCAGACCGGTATGGTGGCTGGCTAACACAGGGTTTAATTTTGATCTAGCATCAAAAAATCCTACCTGTAGATGCATTTCTAGATATATATCTCTATCACTATCTCTATCTCTATATGTAATCTGCCTTATATAGAATGTCTTCTATATACATAATGTCTTTTATATATACCTTATATATATATAATGTCTTATATCCATATGTATAGCATACATTATAGCTGTTTATGTAGAACATTGTTGGATTTAGAACATATTATAGACAGAAAAATATATAATACTATAGACAAATTAGGAAGATTTTAAAAATACATCTGTTGAAAATTTTGATTAAGATATTTTATTTGGCTTATATGGTAAAGTTTTGGTAGCAGGGAGCTTCAGGGGTGGCTCTGTGAGAAGAGATCCAGAGCTGTCCCCATGTCAGACAGAGCTACTTTCATCCAGCTCTGAAACAGAATGGCCACTGGCGAAAGCTGAGCCAATCAGCAACACTGGTGGTGCCTCTGTGATAGCATATTTAAGAAAGTGTAAAATGCAGAGTGCAGCAGCTATGGGAAAGATGAGAGAGTACAATGTAAGAGAAACAGCTCTGCAGACACCAGGATCAGTGAAGAAGGAAGAGGAGAAGGAGCTGCAGGCACTAGAGCAAAGGTTCCCTTGCAGCCCATGGGGAAGACCACGGTGACCTCCTACAGTTCATGGATGATCATAGTAGAGCAGATATCCACACTGCAGCCCATGGCAGACCTCGCGCTGGAGCAGGTCTATATGCCCTGAAGGAAACTGCAACGCCTGGAAAGCCCACACCAGAGCAAACTCCTGGAAGGAGCTGTGGCCCTTGAAAAGGAGTTCACATAGAAGCAGGTTTTCCAGCCGGACCTGTGACCCCGTGAGAGACTCATGCTGGATCAGTCCATTCCTGAAAAACTGTACTCCATGGAAAGAACCCACGCTGGATCAGTTTTTGAAAAACCCAAGAAGAAGGACACACATTTGAGAAGTCTATGAAAGACTGTCTCTCATGGGTGGGGGGAAGGAGCAGCATGAGGAGGAAGGAGCAGCAGAGGCAGTGTTCTGGACTGACTACAAATCCAATTCCTCACTCCCCTGCTCTGCTAGGGGAAGAAGACAGAAGAGTTAGGCATGAAGTTGAGTGTGGGAAGAAGGAATGGGTGGGGAAAGGTGTTTTACACTTTATTTCTCAGTATCCTACTTTATTAAAATTAATGCACAATAAATTAGTTTCCTCAAGTTGAGTCTGTTTTGCCCATAACAGTAGTTGGTAAATTATCTTTCTGTTATTATCTCTACCCACAAGCTTTTAATCGTATTTTCTCGCCTTGTCTTGTTGAGGAGAGAGAGTGATAGAGAGGCTAGTTGGGCACCTGGCAGCCAGAGAAGGTCAACTTCCCACAGAATATGAACCTTTTTTCCTTCAAATAACAAGTTTCTTTTATCTGAAATGAAGTTCATCTCTGACTTACTGTTATATGGACTAAAATTCCTCCATCTTTCTTAATATGATGTAACAAGCATTCTGTAATAATTTCTTTGTTGTTGGACAGAAAAAAAACAACCAAACAAAACAAAACCCATAAATGAAATAAATGTTCCTCCTTTAATAATTCAGCTTTTTTTTCAGAGCTGGAAAAAAGCGGTGAATATTTTCCTCCAAGTTTTAGAAATGATACATATTCAACATAATATTAATATCTGAGTTACACTTAATACCATAAGTTAGATGATAGCTTTTCTCACTAATTAATGCAAACCCTGTTGTTCTAGAAAAGATTAAAAAATCAGCATTGCTAAAGCATAATGTTGGTGTTTTAAAAGATTGTAATAATAAATTACAATTACATTGTTCTTTTATTAATGAAGTTTGGTCCGATTTAAATGGAATTATCTTAAATTGTGGAGGAGCTTTTAGTCTACTGTATTTTCAGATTGTTTTGGTTTTGGTACTTTGATATTTTCTCTGCTCAAAGAAAGGTATCAGGGTCAGTTGCTCTCCAGACTGGCCAGAAACTCCTGCATCTGTTGTGTTTAGTTTCAAGGAAAAATGTGTGGAATACCTGAAAATAAGAAAGCTCATGAAGAAGATGATAAACCAAATGTGAGAAAGAGTAAAACATTTTCAAATGTCAGGAGCTTTCAGAAGATACTGTACTGGAGTTTCAAAGCAATTTATACTACTTCAGGATAAAGTCTGAACAATGTGTCATGGCAAGAGTCCTGGATAAATAACAGGGAAATAAAGTTATTAAATTCCAGTTTAAGAAAACATCATAAAAGATCTTAAAATCTGACAGGTTAAATTTAAAACCACGGTAATTTAGGAGCAAAAAGAAACCATTGAGGAAATACTAAAAAATAAAAAAATAACAAGTCATTCTTCAGGCAGGTCAGGTAAATCAAGTTTAATGAGAACTTTGTAGATGATGAAAACCTGAGAGGAGTGTTCAGAAAAGATAATGTCAGAGCAGAAAAGTATAAGGATTTCTTTTCCATCTTTACTCACAATGAAGTGAGGGGGAGAGGCATTGCACCGCAGATTTGTGTGGTCAGTAAAGTATCGGGAAAAAAAAACAAAAACGAAAACAAACAAACAAACAAAAACCATGAAAAAAACCAACATGAAAAGAAACAGCTTTTTGTAACTATATGATATTTACTCCAAATACTTTAAGAAGTGAACGATTTAATACCTGAATAATTATTTGCATTTTACATAGAGTTATGTGATAAATCTTATCTGCACACCCATAGAAGAAGCACAGAGAAACAATGGCAAAAGGAAAAATTGACATATCAATCCTGCTATTCAAATAGGATAGAATATGTTTTCAATATATGAAAATGTTTTAAAAGTCTGCTAAAATTAAGCATTTTCAAATCAATAGATGTGAGATACTAGATGCAAGAATCATTAAAACTACACTTATCCACTATTTTTATGCAGATATTATAAAATATTTTGAAGCATGGGGATCTGTCACAGTGTGTAGGTTTGTAAAGCTAAGTAGAATGTTTCATCCTGTACAATGCTAAGCACTATAATAGAATGATTTTAAATTTTAAATAAAAAATCTCTGTGTCCTTGCTCATTAGCAGGATTACTACATTTGTAAATAAAATCTTCTGAGCCTTCGTCAATTAGTAGTCATTGGAATATCTTGATGGGTGTGAAAAGCAATACACAGAAAAAGTCTAAATTGGGTATTCTGAATGAGTCAGAAAATTTCTATAGGAGGTTCATTCTCTACTGATTATTCAGGAATTCTAAAAGTTGGAGTCATAATATGAAAGTTCCTTATTCAACACATTACAAATGAGATTTATCTGACTAAATGTAGGTATCTACATCAGAGCTAGTTACTCCAGGCTTCTTTTATACTCCATGAATATAAATAGTCATTGTTAAAGAATTTAGCTTCAAGATTGAATTGAACAGTGAGGAAGTTTATTTTACTTAATCAGTTTAAAAAAGGAGAATGAGATAAGTAGCTCAGATGCAGTGCATGTGTACATGCTGAACAGACTATGCCTACATACTGAAGCTTCAGAGATCTTCACACCTCCTGCACCACCTACATATATGTAATGTCTGTATTCCAAACTGACATAGGAACAAACTTGTTTATGTATCATTCCTTCATTTTTCTTTTGATTTCCATGAAAAGATAAGCAGGCTCCCTCAGCCTGATGGGAGCTGCAACAGACTCCCATAGGATTCTTCTTTTATGTCATCAAGTCTCTGGGACATGCCACAGAATGTATTTGCCAGGAAATGAACAAGATTTGAAATGCAGTTAGTTACAAGGAACAATTCACTCTGAGTGTTAGATAGACTCTTTGTTCTCCAGAAGAATTTCATCAGCTGTGCAGGAAGTCTAAAAGTCTAGGCTTTTATAGGACTAAAGTTAGATGAAATGTGTCTTTCTACTAGAATTGGGTGTCTGATGCAAATTGTAAGGTCAACCATTGTTAACTATCATACTTAAAAATTATCAACACGACTACAAACTTAAAGCTGAAATTAAAAAAAAAGGTGGAATAGAAGGTCAACTGTCTCCATCAACTAAGAATTAGAGGTAAAAATAAAAATTAGTGCTCTCAGAAGGACTATGTGGATGTTAAAAAGGATTTTATTATTTTTTATCAGGAGCATTGAACTCTGATTAGAAGTAGCTAATAAGTTAAATGTAATTTATTGTTCTTTATCAACACTATAGATTATCATTGATGACAAAAGTTCCTGATTGTGTTAAGCAGATACCTCAGAAGAGGGTTTATCCACCAGAAGCCTAAGCATTCTAGGTAAAATAAGTCCTTAGGGAAAAGAGAGAGAGAGAGGAGACACTTCTAATGGACAAAGAGTACTTTGTCCTGATTTGAGCTAAATAGAACTAATTTTCTATTTAGTGATTTTACTTTTCTGCACCTGCTGGGAGGAGCGGACCCAAAACTGACCGACTAGGTATTCCATCCCACATACATCATAGTATAATGCTGAGAGTTCACTAGCATCTCGCTCTCTTGCCCTCCCTCCTGCTCTTCTCTTCTGTGATAGCCAAAGTCTGTGCAGAACGCTGCTAGTTCATCTGCCTCTGATACTGATCCATGTGTTCCTGAATCCTGCTCCTGCGTCCTGCTCCCACCTGCTGCTGGGTCCAGTCTGGGACTTTTCCAGTGCCCTGCACTGGAAACAATTATGCCTCTGGTGACATAATTGTTAATGGGGATGGGAATGGGGGAGGGAGCGGGGGCGGGGTGTGGAAGATAAGTATTAGTACTACTGTTTCATTAAATTTGTTAGTTTAAGTTTCCAACCCGTATAGTCTCTCCTTCCCTTATTCTCTTTTATTTTCCCTTCTGGGGAGGGGAGAAGGGTTAATAGAAAGCATCTGTCTATGGGTTTAGTGACCAGCCCAGCCCTAAACCATGACACTCCAAAACTAAGATACTTCATAGGGCTGAGTTAGATTCTGTGTTAGATGAATAAATCTGTGATTGCCAAAGATGACCTAAATAATTATATGTCTAAGTAGCTGACAGTTACTGAAGACACTAATGTCTATTAAAAATCAGATGTAAACTATTAAATAACTTTTCATTTTTTTAAGATATGAAGCATTTCAAAAGAAAAAACATAGGTGTCAGAAAAATTAATTTAGTTAATAAATTGTCCTATGGGACTTAAAACCATATCCCTGGACTATTACTTGAGTCTCTTTCATGAAATGTCAATTGAACGTAGAGTAATTGCAGAGTTCAGTAATTCCTATTGAGAAAATAATAAATCGACATTTGTCACGGAATCGCACCAAAATGGCTACACGTACACAAATAATGAACTCAAACAAGCTTTAATCTGCAACTGAAATGAAGCAGACAAAACTTCATTCACCAAAACAACATCCCACTGACATTCAACAAATACAGGTTTGATATGCTGGTTGGGAATATTACCAGACACGGCTAAGTTAATAATTCTTAAGTTTTTGGCCAAACGATCCAAAATGTGCACTCACTCACTCACCAAAAAGGGAGGGCTCTCAATCTCGAGAAGTTACCTTAAGTGGCGTCCCAACTCAAGGGGAGAGTCCCCGACTGCAGACCCGCTGCTCTGAGGAGGACCGACTCAAATGAGTCCTCCGGCGGGGCCCCATTTATACCCTTGTCGAATCTGATCTGTGGTCAATACATGGTCGTGTCACCCCCTACTGGCTGAGGACCCCAACTTTCCTGCCTTTGACCCCCACTGTGTGAACCAGACATGAGCTGTGAGGGGAGAGGCAGTCCTGGCGCCACCAGGGCCAGAAGCTTTAGCACTGTCTTTGCTGGGTCTTTCTCAGATCTTTAGTAGAGTGGGTGCATCTGCCACAACATTGTATGGGCATTTTTTAAATTTATTAAAAAAGTAACAGCATAGACTCAGGTCTTTATGCAGTTCTGAAATACAATCTGAAATACAGTTCTGTTCAGATGTTGAAACTGATGTTTTCATTGAATTTGGACTTTTAATTACCAGCTTGTTAGTCA
Organism: Mesitornis unicolor; assembly: GCF_000695765.1. Taxonomy (NCBI): domain Eukaryota; kingdom Metazoa; phylum Chordata; class Aves; order Mesitornithiformes; family Mesitornithidae; genus Mesitornis; species Mesitornis unicolor. The sequence continues at coordinate 7,995 of NW_010202390.1, forward strand.
CTATCTTGAGGCAAATGCCAGATATTAAATAGACAGTGAAGGACGCAGAAGTTTATTAGTTATTTCTTAACCTGAGCAGTGTTATTCCTTAAAAGGGTTGAAAAATATAACAAAGCTCTAACTAGAATTAATCGGAACATGCTGTTTCTCTTGGGATTAGATTAATGCCACCAAGCAACTTTTAATTAATAAAGATGAATCCTTCTGTAAAAAAACCCAATATAATTGCCTATTCTTACTTCAGTAAATTTATAATATAAATTCATATATTAATACATCTGCAAGTATGTAGGCATGTCTGTGTGTGTGTACATATAAGTACATGTGAGTGTACAGGTAGGAAAATAATTAACTGATTGAGTTGTTTTTCTGTCTGCTTTTCAGGATAATTTTGAGGAATAGAGATAAACTGCCAGCAATATTAACATCATAAGCAGGGAAAGTGAGAGATTTTATCTTCTTTGTAGTGTCAGTGGGACTAGACTGACAGTTTTGTCTTCTATTTTTTCTGTCATTAAACCCAACAAATACATTTACCCTAATGTCCTACACATGTAGGAATAGCAGAGATATTAATAATGCCAAAGACTGAAAAAAAAATACCTAAACCCCCAACTTTTATATTTACAAAAAAATTGTCTTCAAAAAAATGTAGTTATTTTATAATGTCATTGTTTGGAAAATGTCTGAGGTTTTGACACGTTTGGAGATTAAGGCAGCAGCCTTGTAAACCAGTTCTAGATGTGTCGTTGCCTTATACTCTTTTGCAACAAGAATGAGATATGCTCCATTTTTGGGGCTATCTTTGCTTTTGAAGTTTCTTGGCTAAGGACAGTCCAAATAACTTAAACTTTACAGACTTTCAGTTCTGGTATTTTGGAATCAGTTTTGCAGGAATAACATGGATTTTTAAAATTCTCTTTCTTATTTCTGTTTTACCCTTCTTTTTAAAAGAAACAAACAAACTACATTCCTATTCTAAGATGGAAAAAATCTGATCAGTTCAGGGGTAAAAGAAAGGGCTATCAGTTAACAGAACAGAATTTGTTGTAACCGTAAGTTCCCTGTATATATTTGTATGTGTTCTGTATTAGCAATCCACATTTGGAAGTTGTGGTTTAACTCCAGTCGGCAGCTCAGCCCCACACAGGCCCTTGCTCATTCTCCCACAGGGCACATAGGGAAGAGAACCAGAAGGGTGAAAGTGTGAAAAATCACGGACTGAAATAAAGACAGTTTAATAGATAAAGCAAAAGCTAAGCATGTAAACAAAGCAAAATAAGGAATTCATTAACTACTGCCCATTGGCAGGCAAGTATTCAGCCATCTCCAGGAAAGCAGGGCTCCATCATGCATAATGGTTACTTGGAAGGACAAAAGCCATAACTTCAAATGTTACTCCCTTCCCTTTTTTTTACCCCAGCTTTTATTGCTGAGCATGACATCATATGGTATGGGATATCCCTTTGATCTGCTGGATTTGGCTGTTCCGGCTGTGTCCCCTCCTTGTGCATCCCCATCCAACTCGCTGGTGGGCCAGAGTAAGAAGCAGAAAAAAAGTCTTGACTCTGTGTAAGAACTGCTCAGCAATAGCTGAAACACCAACGTGTTATCAACACTGTTTTGGTCACAAATCCTAAACATAGCACCATACAAGCTGCTGTGAAGAAAATTAACTTTACCTCAGTCAAAACCAGTACAGAAGTTACAGGATGTCTACAATGATCCCAGGTCAACTTTGCCTGCATCTAAACTTTGCAAACTTTAAGTGCTTTCCAGGTGCCTGCTCATTTCTTCCTGGATACATGATGATGTACATTAGGGGTGTCCTACTTTCACACATTCTTATTCTTCCTTAGAGGAAGAATTTACTATGGTGCACTCAAAGACATGTGGGTTGAAGAAACAGGAATGCAGTAGGTACTTCCTGCAACTTTCAGTCACTGCTAAGAGAGTCTCAGTATTTACAGTTTCATACTGCACTCTTAGTTCAATAGATAATTATTTATTAGCTGCATTATATTAATTACATGCAGATTATTCAGTATATAATGGTGGCATTATTCAGTATTTCTTATAGTAATCCAGACACACTGAGAGTGAAGTATTTTACTTGATTTTAATCCTGATAAAACTAGACTTCTATATGTCATCTAGTCATAGGGTGATTCATAGAATCAGAGAATCATTAAGGTTGGAAAAGACCTCTAAGGTCATCAAGTCCAACTGTCAACCCAACACTACCATGCTCACTAAACCATGTCCCAGAATACTACATGTTTTCTGAACACCTCCAGGGATAGTGACTCAACCACTTCCCTAGGCAGCCTGTTCCAATGCTTGGCCACTCTTTCAGTGAATTTTTTTTTCCTAAAGTCCAAACTAAACCTCCTCTGGCACAACTTGAGACCATTTCCTCTTGCCCTATCACTAGTTACTTGGGAGAAGAGATCAATACCCATCTCAATAGCACCTTCTTTCAGGTATCTGTAGAGAGTTATAAGGTTTCCCCTCATCCTCCTCTTCTTAGGACTAAACAACCCCAGTTCCCTAAGCTGCTCCTTTTAAGACTTGCTTTCCAGACCCTTCATCAGCTTTGTTGCTCTTCTCGATGTCCTTCTTGTAGTGATTGGTCCAGAAGTGAAAACAGTATTTGAGATGTGGCCTCACCGGTGCCAAGTACAGGGGACAATCACTTCCCTGCTCCTGCTGGCCTCCCTGGCCAAGGTGCTGTTGGACTTCTTAGCCACCCAGGCACACTGCTGGCTCATGTTCAGATGGCAGTTAACGAACATGCCCAGGTCATTTTCTGCCTAGCAGCTTTCCAACCACTCTTACCCAAGCCTGTTGCATTTTATGGGGTTGTTGTGACAGAAATGCAGTACCCAGCACTTGACCTTATTAAACTTCATACAACTGACCTCAGCCCATCAATCCAGCCTATCCAGCATAGCTGCCCAACATAGGGTAATGACTTCACAGAGTCAAAGAATCACAGCATGGTTGAGGTTGGAAGGGAACTTTTGAAGTCACTTTGTCCAATCCCTCTGCTCAAGCAGGGTCACATAGAGATGATTGCTCAAGATAATTTTCTGAATATCTCTAAGGATGGAGACTCCACAACCACACAGGCTTCTGCTCTGCAGTGTCTGTCAGTAACTAAAAAGAGAGACTTAATCATTATCTGTCGTCGTTTAGGCTTGGTGCATAACTGAGAACCACGATGCCCCAAAAAAAGGGCGAGTCAAAATAAGGACTGGGAGGGCTTCTCACCACTTAAACAGTGCACAGGCAAAAGACAGACTTATAAGGAATCAAAAAAACAAAACAATTTTAATTTGTTACCAACATCAGAGTAGAACAATGGGAGATACAACCAGATCTTAAAATCAGAACACCTTCCCCTCACTCCTCCCTTCTTCCCTGGCTCAACTTTTGTTTCAGGTTTCTTCACCTTCCCCCTCCCCCTTTGCCCTGAGGCACAGGGGGATGGGGGTGGGGTTTGCGGGTCAGTCTTCCCGCCACATCACGTGCCTTTTTAGGAGTAGGGAAAAAAAAAACCCCTCAGCCCATTGTCTCTCTCCCTTCTTCCATGTGGCCCCCTTTCCATAGGGGGAAAAAAAAGTCCTCAGAAGTCCAATATGGATCTGCCCACAGCTGCAGTTTCCCTCACACACAAAACTGCTTCAGCCCAAGTCCACAAAACTCCAATTTGGTTCTGCCCATGGTCACAGTTCCCTCACACACGACCAGTCGACCCGGCTCTCACCACGGGTTGCAAAGGGGAAATGTGGGTTCTGCGTCCTCATCCTCCCTCTCTTTTCTTTCCTTCAAACTGACCTTGGTGTTCTCCTTGGGCCCCACTCCTTTCTCCGCTGCAGGTCTCCTCTGATGGTTATGGAGATCCTGGTGCTCTCTCTGGTTTTTTTTTCGGGATTTAACTGCAGCAGGGCTTAAGCTTAAGTTGTGGTCAGGGTCAGTCAAGCCCAGCCAGGCAAGGTTGGAGCTGCGCCACCCGCACCTGAGGCTGCGTTGGTCAGGGCCGGTGCCAGAGAGCGGCATGCCCTTCACCCCCCTTAAATACATGAATTCTCAGGGGCACTGATTGGCTTGTCTCTGGTCAGAGGTGGGTCTGACAAAGGCAAAGGGTGAGCTTTTCAGGTAACTTCTTAAACGGCTGTCTCCATAGCCCTTCCCCCATTACTAAAGACACAACCAAAAACCTCCTCACAGAACACCCAATACATTATCACTTTTAAAGTCCTCCAAAACAAGATCCACTCCATTTAACTTAGATACTGACACTATTAGGACTCAGCAGCAAGATGCCTACAGAAAAATTGAACTCACTACCTTTAGCTTTCTAAAATCAATGCCTATAGAAGATTCAGGCATGAATTGCACCCTGGAGTTGACTAATTATTTCTCATGGCTGTAAAAGCAAGTTTGAGTATCAAACTAGTCATCAAATGTTCAAAAATGACTAATTTATACTTGAAACTGTCACTCCCCCATAGTTCTGGAAGTACTGCTAAATATAAAGTATTTGGTCTATTTAAATATAAATATTAATTTTTAGCAAATTATTATTCTCTACAGCAGTGGCATTTTAAAAAATAAGCTGCTAAATATACTTTGAACTCTTTAGGACTATCAACAGAATTCCAACTATTCCAAGTGGAGAATTGGCGACTATTTTTTTTTTGAACTCAGAAAAGAAATTTCATTGAGTTATAGGAAACAAGGATTGTTTGGGAGGCCTAGGAGGAAAAGAAGTGTATTTTGCATAAATGAAACAAAAATAATTAAGATAGAACATATTTTAAGTTAAGACTGGATTACTTGTTCCTGTTTTTGATTTGTATGAACAATGACAAGGTATGTGGAAAAGGAGATGGTTTACACAAATACATCCATTTGGTATTTTTGGGGGAGGGGATTATTTCCATTTAGAAATTAGGTAATTAATTACTATTTTTATCATTAAAATGTAATTGGACTCAGTTTGGAAGTAATTTATCTTTCTCGAGCAACAGGAGAAATAAGAGCCAAAGAATTGAAATGATCAGCTGGTTTATCTGTAGAACCCATCTGTACAACTTCCTCCTGATGCTGAAGATAATTGTAGGGGAGTGTTCAATTCCCCTGCAATCAGTTCCAAACATGTGGAAGAAAGTTTTAATCTGAGATTTTTTTGTTTGATTGTTTATAAACTACAGGTCATTTGTTATCATTTTGGACTTTAAAAATATCAAAATACTTAAATAAAACAGGATTTTTCACTAGGATAAATTTTTCGCAAGTGCAGGAAGGAAAGTGGTAGAGAAATGTAGTGAAACAGATTCAGTGATGCATTGCATCTGTCTTTAAGAATCATCTGGTAGGATTCCTTCAGCAGTTAACTCAGAGTGTTCCTTAACCACTTATGTTGTTACATGTGATCCAGGCTGAAATGCATATTCCTAACAGTAAGAACACAATACTGGTCAAGTGTATTTATCCTGTAAGAGATTCTAGATAAACATGTTCTGTTCTAAACTGGAAATTTTATTTATAATTGTAAAATAAAGAATAATTCTGTCAAGACTTGTTTGGTGTCCTAAAATATCCTGTCAGTAAAAACTTAATTTTCCTTGAAAAATACACATGGTTTGCTTATTTTCTTACAATATATAATTGGGTTAAATGTAGAATGTATCGAGGGCATACCATGATTATTTTGTATCTCATTTTAATTTGATGTATTTTTAACAAAAACTGCACATGTTGGTGAGTAGTAGTGAGGAATGGAAGGAAAGCAGAGGGGGAGAAGTTCATAAAGTGAGACTGCTGCTCTAAGGACTACAGACAGATCTGTTGAGCATAGTATTTAACTGCAGCTGTATAAAGCAAGTTTTTATATGTAAACGCTCTAGTTCTTAATTCAGTGACTTTTTGGACCTGTTTTATTAAAAATGTGCCAACAGGAAATAATGAGAACTGTTTAACTTGTAGAATACTTGGTGCTTCTAGAGGATATGACCTACAGCCAAAACTTCACTGATAGAGCAGAAGCACATTTTTCAAACACAGTATTATCTCAGTTTGAAGTTTTTCTGGTAAAAGGGAAGGACAAATATTTTGGAATTCATGTTTTTAGATTTTGTGATTAACCTTCCAGAAAAGGAATGTCCAGAGACACTGATATGTTCAACATCTTTCAGTGATACTGGAAGAGAAAACCCAAAACCGACATAACAGAAACTGTGTTCCACAACTGGAAAATAAATATAAAAATAATATATATTCTCTGATATAGGTGATCAAGGAAGGTAAACAGAATATGAGACCATAATCAATTCACATTAAGTGGTTTCTGCATACTGGTAAATAAATATAGAATCATACACTCATAGAATGCATTGTGTTGGAAGGAACCTTTAAAGGTCATCTGGTCCAATCCCCCTGCAGTAAGCAGGGATATATGAAAATACATCATGTTCCTCCGAGCCCCATTAAGCCTGACCTTGAATATCTCCAGAGGTGGGGCCTCAACCACCTCACTGGGCTACCTGTTCCAATGTTTCACCACCCTCACGGTGAAGAACTTCTTCCTAATGTCTAATCTAACAGTTCCACAACAGCTTTCTTGTAAGCCCCCTTCAGGTACTGGAAGGCTGCTATAAGATTTTCCTCTTCTCCAGGCTCAATGATTCCAGCTCTCTCAGCCTGTCTCCATTGGAGAGGTGTTCCTTCCTTCTGATCACTTGGTGGCCCTCCTCTGGGTCTGCTCCAACAGTTCCATGTCCTTCTTGTACTGAGGGCTCCAGAGATGGACACAGTACTTCAAGTGAGAGTAGAGGGGCAGAATCACCTATCTCAATCTGCTGCTCATGCTCCTTTTGATGCATCCCAGGATGCAATTGGCCTTCTGGGCTGTGAGTGTGCATTGTTGGCTCATCTACAGCTTTTCATCTACCAGTATCCCCAAGTCTTTTTCCGCAGGGCTGTTCTTTATCACATCATGCCCTAGCCTGTATTGATAATGATTGTCTCTACCCAGTTGCAGGACCTTGTACTTGGCCTTGTTGAACCTCATGAAGTTCACATGAGTCCACTTCTCCACCTTGTCTAGGTTCCTCTGGATGACATCCCATTCCTCTGGGATGTCTACCGCACCACTCAGCTTGGTGACATCTGCAAACTTGCAGAGAGTGCCCTTGATTCTACTGTCTATATCATTGTTGAAGATATTAAACAACACTAGTACAGACCTCACTTGTCACCCATCCCCATCTGGACACCACGCCATTGACCACTGGGTGCGATGATCCAGCCAGTTCCTTATCCACTGAACAGTCCACCCATCAAATCTGTATCTTTCCACCTGAGAGAGAAGGATGTTGTGGGTGACTAAGTCAAAGGCCTTGCAGAATATCTGAATTCCATATGTTGTGCTGTGTGTAAACAATGGTATATTAAAGATTTTCCAGACAAAACTTTTGCAGCATTTTAAGAGCCTATATGTCATAGTTTTAGAAGCTATTTCCTATAATGTACTATGTTAAACATACACATTTAATTTTATTTATTTTTATGGGCTTTAAATTCTTGATGATGTGTCTTGGTTCAAGAACATTTGTGTTCAGATTAAATGGAGTTGTTATTTCTTTACATTTCTTTTCAACACTAGATGGCACTCTGAATTTAAAATCTAACATATTTTTTCTTTTCTCTTTAGAATACAGAGAACATGTTACTTTTGTTTTATAATTAAAATCTGTCATACAGATTAATCAAATAATTTCATTTTTTGCCGATTGCAGTAGTAAGATGTCTCCTAAGGCCTATTACTATGCTATCAAATAATAAAGAACATAAAAGAAAGAATCAGGCAACCTACAATATACTCAGATACTCCCACTGGAATTGAAAAGCTTCTTTAATCTAAAAAAGCAAAACACTTGATGTTGTTTAAATGCTTGTTACAATATTTTAGTTTGCTTAATGTACAAAATAAAATATCTTAAGGACCTAAATTTGAATGTAACCTCTAACCTGTGTTGTAAAATAGTGGGAACTGTGTAGAATGCTCATCACTGTATATCTGTAATTCATATTCAACATACCAAATCAACTTGGGCAGTTAACTTTAAACTGAGTAACTTTCTTAAAAGTGAGCTTTGGAGGCACAATCTACATAAAGATAGTGAAATGGTTGCAATAATTTTTTAAAAATAGACTAGACAAAGAATCACTGCTCTCAACCTGCTGGTCACACTACTTTTTGTGCAGCACAGAATACATTTGTCTTTCTGGGCTGCAATCACACATTGCCAGCTCAATGTCTAGTATTTAATCCATCAGTACTTCTAAATCCTTCTTCACAGGGCTGCTCTCAATCCCTCCATTCACAGCCCGTACTGATACTGGGCACTGCCCCATACAGGTACAGGACCTTGCACTTGGCATTGTTGAACTTCATAAGATTTGCATGAAGATTACTCCTCAAGTATTTGCATAAGATTGCTCCTCAAGTATTTGTATAAGATTACTCCTCAAGCCTGTCAAGGTCTCTCTGGATGGCATCCCATTCTTCTAGTGTATCAACTGCACCACTCAGCTTGGTGTCATCTGCAAACTTGATGAGGGTGCATTCATTCCTACTGTCTTTATCATTAATAAACATACTAAACAGTACTGGTCCCAATATGGACCCCTGAGAGACATCACTCTGTACTGCTTTAATTTGGACATTGAGATGTTGACTGCTACTCTTTAGATATGGTCATCCAGCCAATTCCTTATCCATCTACCAGACCACCTATCAAACTCATATTACTCCTATTTAAAGAGATGTGTGGGATGGTGTTGAATGCCTTACAGAACTCAAGGAGGATGACGTCATTAGCTTTTCCTTCATCCATCGACAGTCATTCCACCATAGAAGGCCACCAGATTACTCAAGCATGATTTAGGCTTTGTGAAGCCATGTTGGCTGTCTCTAATAATTTCCCTGTCTTCCATATACTTTGATAAATTTTCCAGTAGAATTTGCTCCATAATCTTGTTGGGTACAGAGGTAAGACTGAAAGGTAGCTAGTTCTCAGGGTCATCCTTTTTAGCCTTCTTAAAAAGAGGCTCATGGGGTGCGGGAAGAAAGTCTGGCATTGAAAATTGAGGGAAAAAGAAATAGAATGTTGGGTATCACAGCCCCCACCATGTTAGTTGTCACTAGTTCTCCTGTCTTGTTTATTGGAGGGGTACATTTTATTTACTCTTTCTTTCCTGACCAATATAATGGTAGAAACCCTTCTTATTATTCTTTGCATCCCTTGCCAAGTTCAGCTCTATTTGTACTTTAACTTTCCTGATTCCATCTCTCCATATTCTGGCATCATCCTTATATTCTTTCCAAGATTGATGATTCAAAGCTGGGAGGAGTGGCTGACACACCAGAAGGCTTTTCTGCCATTCAGTGTGAACTGGACAGGCTGGAAAGTTGGGTGTGGAGAAGCTTAATGAAATTCAACAAGGACAGGTGTAGGGTACTGCATCTGGGAAAGAACAACCCCATGTATTAGCACAGGATGAGGGCTGGAGAGCAGCTCAGGGGAAAGGATCTAGGAGTCCTGAGGGACAGCAGGCTGACCATGAGCCAGCTATGTGCCCTCAAGGCCCAGAAGGCCAAAGGCATCCTCGGATGCATTAAGAAGTAATAGTAAGTTGATGGAGGTTCTCCTCCCCCCTCTACTCTTCCCTGGTGAGACCACATCTGGAATACTGCATCCAATTCTGGGCTCCTCAGTTCAATAAGGACAAGGAACTACTGGAGAGAGTCAAGCGCAGAACCACTAAGATTATGAAGGGACTGGAGCATCTCCTTTATGAGGAAAGGCAGAGAGAGCTGGGTTTGTTTAGCCTGGAAAAGAGGAGACTGAAGGGGGAATCTCATTAATGCTTATAATTATCTAAAGGGCGGTTGTCAGGATGATGGGAGCAGACTCGTCTCAGTTGTGCCTAGCAATAGAACAAGGGCCAGTGGTCACAAACCAGAACACAGAAGGTTCAAGTTAAACCCAAGGAAAAACTTATTTACTGTGAGGGTAGCAAAGCACTGGAACAGGCTGCCCAGAGATGTTATCCTCAATGCACTCCAATCATGTCCTGGGACACCTACAGCTTGCTGTGCTGTTTCTTCAGCAAATGTCAGAGTAGTTGAAGTCCCTCAGCAGGACTGAAGCCTGTGAGCATGATGCTTCCTGTAGTTGAAGTAAGAATGCTTCCAGTTCCTCCTGTTTTTTACAGGATAACATGCATTGGTATAGAGGCACTTCAGCTGTGCTGCCAACTTCAACAACTTTTAAGAACATGCACCAGTTAATTTGACCCTTTTCACAGGTGATATTAATTCATCTACATGTAAGAATATCAGGTGTCTTTATTTAAAAATGCAGCTGCTATAGACATTGTTATCATTGTCATACTTATCATACTTTTAATACTAATCCTGGTCCTTTACGTCTGAATGAATTTTAGAAGGTGGTGGATATGTTTTATAGACAATATATCTGCAGAAATATAATTTCTTTTTAATTTAAATAGATAATAATTTCAAGAAATATCATAATTACAACAGTGAATAGTGCTCATCTCCTCTCCATAACCTGTAATCTTAAAAAGCGTGATTAATGGCTGCAGGTACAGAGAAACTTTGAAGTGTCAAACTACATTTCATCATATAAGTACAATCATTTGGACTGAGGGATTCTTGTCATCAGAGTGCCATGTTTTGGATCTGTCTTTTGATAAATTTTGTAGCAATTTTGCATTCTGAATAAAAGATATTGTTGTATTGTTTACACTGAGAACAATATAAAATTCTTTATTAATTATTACTAACAAAAAAGAAATATCTGAAAGGTTATAACACACTAAACGTGTTCAGTACAGTGAAATAAAACTTGAGAGACCTTTTGTACCAAAGAATTTACTTTTACAGGATGATTACTTAAAAATATATAAAAATATTTGTTATCTTTATATATATAAACTTTATATAGAGATTCACAAAATCTAAATAGATCTTATTCCTCTATTTTTTTTTAATGTTCTAACTCCTATCCTACCTGTTTTCTGTTGTCAGTCAAGTTTCTGCCAATATTATACTCTATGGTTTATGTGAAAAACTTCTGTAGGAGCCTGAGTTGTTTAAAAAGGATATACCAGTCAAGTGATTCGCACTTCTTATTGCTGGCAGTTCGATGCTGTAAGACATATCTCTAATATTGAAATGTGATACTGTGCTATCCTGTTCTGGAAGATTATCTCCTCTATAGAAAAAGTCGCAGAGGATATCTGCCTATTTTTCTGTATGTTTCTACTCTTCTACTGCCCCAGAGAACAGTTCAGCAATACATCTAATCTGATACAATCGGGTCAGGATCTTGGCTCCCTCTACAGCTATAGGGAGTTGTGAAAAAAATCTGAAGAACAATATCACTAAAGTGAGGCATTTTCTTTTCTTCATTTACTGCTTAACAGTTTTAGGTGCTTTCATAAAACTTTTCAATGCTCATCACAAAAGGCAATTCTTTGGTAAGGCAGTAAAAAGCAGCAGGTGCCAAGGCATGTCTGATTAGTATGCTGGTCACACCATGACAACTGACAAAATGAAGTGCCTTAGGGACTGGAGTGGCTTACCTCACTAAGTTAGGAGAACCAAAACCCAAACCTGATTTAAGCATTCTAACAACTAGAATATCGCATTTCTTATAGTAGGTTGTGGTGAAGCTCTACTTTTGTGCCTCTGGCTATGTTTTGAGCTGAAGTTAATGTTGTCTGAGTGAATTAAGTGTTTTTAGACCATGCCTATCATGTCAAGAGCCCTAAGTGAATTATAGAGATTTTTCATACTTCTGTACTTATCTCTGAATCATAAATAAGTGTAGGCAGTAAGCATCTAGCATGAGCTGTGATGCTTCTAAACATTAAAGAGTATATATGAGTAAGTGTTCAGGAAACGAAAGCAAAGTGCCAATTAAATGTGAATATCTCCAGGACCTGGCAGTCTTGCTTAGTAGGTGGGCTGAATCATGTTCTTAAGCCTGTGGGCAAATTCCTCCCTACTCCATCTTAGGAACACTAACAGCCATTCTGAACAAACACAGAGTGTTTAAAGATTTGCTTTTAGCTATGTCAGAATTAACTTAGGATTCATAAATTGACATTGTGTAGTCTATGAGGTCTGATTTAGCAGGTATAATGCTAGGTTGACTATCAGCCTTTATTAGTTTATGTGGCTAATTAAAGTAAATATAAGCAGGCTGACATTTTGGAAGTGAGTGGGGGGTTATGCAGCATTTATACACATTTTTCTATTGTGACTCTAAAATACGATCTTAAAGGATATTTTTTCCTTAGGACGATCCCTATTCTTGCCTATACGAACCTTACTGTGCTTCTCAGCATGTCTGTTTACTTCAGACAACTCATGCAGATGCAGTTGAACAATTTTTGGGACCAAGAGTAGCCTTTCATTATGCTGTATAGCCAAATCTCAAAAAAAACATAGTCTAAAGGCAACTTTAATCTGATACACAGCAAAAGATTAAAAATAATGTCTTTGTCTTCTATTTATAGCCTAATGGATCCACAGTAATTTATCTGCACATTTTTACCAGTCTGAGAAACTGTGTGGGTATGTGATTTTTCATCATAATTGGTTTTCTAAAAGTGACTGTTATTTACATTGGGTCAGCTAAGAGTTTTCAAAAAAATATCTTTTGTATGATGACACAGGGCCAACACTTTAAACAAATATCAGTCGACATATCAAAAAAAAGGTGCAATGAAAAATCATGCAAAACTTACCATTAAAATATAAGTGAAGCTTTAATTGCAACTCCAGTAACCTGTTCCAAGCAATATTACAGGACACAAAATGCAACAAGTTTCTAGAATGTGATGTAGGAGAAGTGTTCCTTGATTTGAACTAACTGAAAATATTTATAGTTTCAAAGTAATTTCAGTGAAAGTAATCACAAAGTAAGACCTCACTGTTCTGAGAAGGAAGGAATGAAAGCCATTGAATAAAGATAATGGAATACAAAAAGAAGTCTTCAGCAAACTCAAGGAGGAGGGGGGAAGAAAGTTCTGGTAAAATGTAGCCCAATCAACTAACATCTATACAGGTACTGAGCAAACCATACAATTTCATTATAAGTTTGAAAGGATGGAGAAAAAGATACAAAATAGATTTATCAAGACAAAGATTAGTCAAAGAAGAGCCTCTTGAATGATATAAAGATGAAGGTCCTACTTCTTTAAAAATAGCCTTAAAAGTTATTCATATATTGTCATCACACTGGTAGAGCATTTCAAATGAGATCTTATAGAGTATGTCTTTTGAGATTGTTTTATTAAATAAAATAATGGAATAGAGAAAAGGCTTATAAAATCTGTGTATGACATCAGGCTGACAGAGGTAAAAGGAAATCAGAAGGCAGGATCAAAAAATCATCAGAATAATAAATTTGGGACGTGGTTGATAACAATAATAAATTGAATAAATTTAAAAATTAAAAAATAAAATTACTGCATTAAAAAGGAGAAAAATAAATACAGTTTAAATGGGCCATAATTCAAAGGCAAAGTATCAGTAGTTGTGAAAATATATCAAGATGTTATCAAATATCAAAAACCTGATTGTAAATCAGAACTCAAAAGCAATGGCAAAACCAGAGAGTCTTCTGGGATTTGTTGGGAAGAATGTTGCATGTATGACATAACAGACTCCTTTTTGAAGCTGATGATATACTAACTGATACATTACATTTGCTTCTGGGCACTAATTTTTTTTTTTAAAGTCTAAATAATAAAAATTTAAAAAATGAGGACAAATTAGAAAAAATCCAGAGGAGGGCACTAACAGTGCACAAAAATTAAAAATGAGCACTCAGCTGTCGGTAGGATTTAATGTAGGAACTAGAATACTAAATGCAGGGGGGAAAGAAGAAATGGATTGGGATTTGAAAACATGATCTCAGCATGTAGCAGGTAGTTAGAAAGCAATTTATTGATTTGTTGTGCTTCATAACTAATGGGGTAGGACTAGAAGAATACATCTGATTTATACTCTTCCTTTTATCCCTATAAAGCAAGCTTGTGATTTTGCCTGAGTAACAGCATGAGGGAAAGATACTTACTCATATCTTTACATTTTTAATATGAAAGATCTCCACACATGTTCTTGTCAACATCTTCAGTTACAATGACACAATATCCAGCTCTTCAGCCATCCTTCATTAAAGGATAGAAATTATTTACCAGAATGTCTAACAATTTTCAAAGCAAATTAATTAATTTGTGTAGCTGTCTAGAAACATCCTATATACATAATACATGAACACTTTTAATCTGAAAGCTTCTTAAATGAAATGAATGACAGAGCATCTCTTTCCC
>NW_010202390.1:22467-24794 GCF_000695765.1 Mesitornis unicolor
TTTTTTTTTCTAGGCAGAGGAAAATATATACACATGGAAATGCTTGATTTGTACTTAGGCACAATTTGCTCTCTCAAGATTGCTCTTTCTTATACCTTCTCCATATATTTCTTTCCTTATTTCTGTTTGCTTTGAGGAAAAAAAATGATATCTATTGACAACCTTTGCATCAGCTAGCTGAACCCTAGCATGCTCATTCTGTAAGAAAATAGGAAGTCATGGCTCAGTCTGTATGTCACTGCGCGAAACCCTTTGCACAGTAACTTCTACAGGATGTACTGTAAATCATAGTCATATCAGTGTTCTTTCCTGTCTAGTGCACATGATTAGTGAGCTCTAAGCCCTGAAAAGAAAGTACAAACCCAAAATGCTAGTTCCACGTGTTTTTCATTTCAGCTTTCTTACTGCAATGTCTAATTGTTACATTCCTTTCACTGTCAGAGGTCCAGCTTCTAGTCCAAGAATGGGATATTTATATCTATGTTTTTGCTGAAGAATAATTCTGTTAGTGATCAACACTAAAACTTATAAAATAAATAATCATGTGGAAGAAAAATAATTTCCTTAAGTGTATTTTTGAACAACTATCGGCATTAATTCAGTCAAATGTTCCTAACAATGAAATTATTTTAATAACTAAAGTATTTTTATCATATAAAGTAAAAAAAAATAGTTATTTTTTCCATAAAATTTTTTTAAAGCACATTATCTCTGATTTTCTAATTAAGATGAAAAGCTGGGACTTGTAAGGTTGGGATATGTTGTAATCTATCAGAGAATTACTTTGAATAAAAAGTAGAAATTTAAGTTTTTCAAAATAGTCTTAATTACTAATAAAATATTAGTAAATAATTATTTACTTAGTTTTAAATAATTTAACAGAATTGACAACAAAAGATTTATTAATAATAGTAATGTGTGTTAGTAATAAAGTATATATTATTTTGGCTATAAAGTCACATAAATTCCTTCAGAATTTAATATATATATTGCCAAAACAAGAAAGGTACCGAAGCTGAAACAGTATTTCTTCAGCCAGTCACACTAGGAAAAGCTTGATTCAAAACAAATACTTGCAATAATTCTCAACTTTGTCAGAAAACAAGTGCCTAAATTTCAGAGACTCTATGTTGAACTGAATGATTTTTGCATTGAAGCCATGTACCAACATTATTTTCTGATAAAAAATATTTAAAATATTTTAAAATAGAAGATAAGCATGACGACATAAATATTTTAAGGGCTAGAGTGGCAAAAATGTATAGATGTTGTTTTGTTCTTGTGATCCAAAATAAATATGAATGGAGTCTACCGGGGGAACATAATCTTTCTGTGAAATAAAAAATCTTCACATGGGTTTGGAGTGCTATGGCTCTAGATCTTACCTTAAAACAAACTAATGTGCCTAAAACAGAAAGAAAAATTATATTTCTGAAAGTTGATTGTGTGGCAGATGCACTCACCCTACTAAAGACCTGAGAAAGACCCAACAAAAGACAGTGCTAAAGTTTGAAACTTAGTGAGTGCACATTTTGGATCGTTTGGCCAGAAACTTAAGAATTCTTAACTCAGCTGTGTCTGGTAATATTCCCAACCAGCATATCGAACCTGTATTTGTTGAATGTCAGTGGGATGTTGTTTTGGTGAATGAAGTTTTGTCTGCCTCATTTCAGTTGCAGATTAAAGCTTGTTTGAGTTCATTATTTGTGTACGTGTAGTCATTTTGGTGCGATTCCGTGACATTTTAATTGGTGTAGTCGGCAGGATGCTAATAGAGGAAATATTACAGAAATATGGTTGTCCCCTCTTTACCCCAGATATGCAATGGGCAAAGGAGAGTGGGTCTGACGCTATAGCAGTTGCGGAGGCTATAGGACAATGCCGGACCATGTGCGCCATCCTGGGCACCTGTCTGATTGTTTTGTGTGCAGTCCTAGGCGGTTGCTTAATTCGAGGGCAATTGCAAAATAAGGACAATTTAAATAAGCAATCAGAGATAGATTGTCTAAAAGGGGAACTGAAAAGAGAAAGAGAGCAGACATGCCTTTTAGAGCAAAAGGTCGAAGCTTTGCTAAAACGGGCAAGAAAGCCCCCCCTCCTCATTGTTCCAATCTGAAAGTCAGCCATGAGTGCAAACCCCGAGGACTGGGACAGGGACCTGTGGGGAGATTCGATTGAAAGCAATGTTGACGAGATAGAGAAGTGGGAGGAGTTAGAGGAGAAGAATGTACGGCCGCTTATTAAAACCGAGAGGCATACGGGTCCCCGAGGTGGTAACCCCCGCGTCACCACTCGTGTAACTCCCTGGACGGGGCCCGAACTTGCGG
>NW_010202391.1:0-6656 GCF_000695765.1 Mesitornis unicolor
CGTTCATCCAGTCCACACTTCCTCTGTTTAGTTTAATTTGCATTAAAACTGCCTCCTTGGTTGTGATGGTATGAGGTACACAAATGATCATGTGAATGTGTGTGCGCACACAGGAAAAAGTATAAATACATATAATAATTTCCATGAAAAGTGACTATTTGCTTGAAATGTCATTTGGGATCCTAGCATACCTTCAACTAACAACTAACAAGACAGAACTACCCTTGCCCTAACTGCAACCCTTAAGGGACCAGGCAGTAGACCTGCACAGCAAAATAAAGGTTTCCAGACATGCACTGTGTGAAGCCGAGTGGGTTATGTGTTGGTTTCCTGTTGTCAATATTAAGAACATAATTTCTGATGCAGTCTACCTGGAAATTTTGCTGAAATATAATGGGATTTTCCAGATATTTATGTAGAGTGAGAAGCTTACTCATTTGTTTGTTGCCTTGACATCCTGTAGTGTAGAGCTCACACATTGTTGATGTTAAATTTCCCGTGCGTGAAGTCCCTTATATGAATGCAGCTTTTGATGGCTGATTATAGGCACAAATTCAAGTCAGTCATAATGTTTTCAGAGAATTCAGAGGAAATTGGATGAGTCTGCGTTCTTACAGGAAAGATTCTGCTGGGCACAGGAGACCTTCTGCTCTTAGCATCTCCACGCAGACATTAGGGCACTTGGGACCATTGAGGATGAGGTCCTGACACATGATTAAGCATCTTAATTAAGCTACTTGAACCTTGAAACATATAGAGAGTTTTGCATTTGATGATGATGCATTTTTACTTTCTGAATGTGTCCATCTGTTGTTTAATGAGTGGTCTCTGCTTAGCATTTCCCAGCTTTCTCTTGATCTTTAGACAATTATCTGCCATTGGTGTAATTAATGTCCTGCCCCTGGAGTTGTACTGGTAGTCCTTTTAGGGTTTGCACAAGTTAAATGTATCCTTTGGAAACTATTTGTAAGCATTTAAGGAGCAAGCCCAGAGAGACATTGCTCTGAGTAGTTAATTAGATGTATGCTTGTAGAGATGATTTTTCTCTTTAAAGCTAGCATTTTGACAAGAGGCTTAGTCGGAATGGTGAGACTGTAGAAAACCCATGATGATGCTTGGAGTCATTGCACAGAAAGCAGGCAGTGCTTAATAATGCTGCAGGGAGATCTGGGTGTCCAGAGCAGGTGTGACATTAGAGCAGGGCAAATTCAGTGAAGGAGTGTGAGGCTGTTGTAAGGTGCCAGCTTCTGCGTGGGGGCAAATCCCTGCCTTCTCCCTGTGAGGCTGCACCCTGAGACTTCAACCTCCAACCAACCATCTTCATTCATCTGACACAGGAACTGTAAATCTCTGATGCCCCAGATACTTAACCGTTGAATAATTTGGCTTCAGAGAGGATTGAAGGAATTTTCTGTAATAACAGTATTCTGGGCTGCAAAGCACTCCTGACTGCTTACTTTGGTCAAGATCATATTTTATGATGTTGAATAAAGCACTGACAAGTAGTGTATAACTAAAAATAGCTTTATGTTTTGCAGCCTTGTAAAAAACTAAAAATCCGTATTTCATCTTATCTTATCTTATGGTTTTTCAGGATCAAGCATGAAAATATAGTTGCCCTGGAAGACATCTACGAGAGTCCAAACCATTTATATCTGGTCATGCAATTGTAAGTACTGAACCTAGTGACATTTTTGTGTCAAAATTGCCAACTCTTCTTGTTCTGGTTTTGTTCTTTAACTCAAAAGATGGGATATGTGAAATGTATTTGTCTTCTGTGCTGCAGTCTGCAAAATCCTTGGCAGGTGGATTTCTCCAGGCGTGATGTGCTGGGTTGTTGAGAAATTGGCAGCCAAGGTGTTTTGCCAATAGTCTCACCCAAATCGAACCAGAATGAAGAGGAGACCTTAAAGGGATCAGAGCTAGCTCCATATGTATGGACTTGCCATGGTTTAGTTCTTTGTGACTCAACAGATACCTGACCTGTACTGCGCGAGAACTGACCTGAGGTGCCACCATGAGTCCATGGGTGCTGGATTTGCAAGAAAGCATCATCCTTGTCTTAGCAGCAGTGCTAGCTCATACCATTCTTGACACTTCTCTCTCACCAGAGCCCCTCTTCTTCTCCATTTAGTCCCTCTGAGCCGGAGAAGATCAGGATCCCATCAGACACATGATATGCTGTGCCTGGCCTGGTCCTCCCATCACATCCACCTGGCAGGGAGTAGGGAAGTGGTGCTCATATTACTTTTCTTTTTTTCCCTCTTTCTGAAATAAATTTAAAAAGATTACTATTAGTTAAAATGTCTTCTTACCATCTCTAGTCTCTCTCTTTTTCAATGGTGAGGTGACCTCAAAGAAGAGCAGAACAGACAGGGCAGAGAGATTAAAGCACAGCTGCAAAGAGCCAGATGTGCCATAGGGAAACCTGGAGCATCTGACAGAGGTAGCTCTGGCATTAAATACCTCATGGGAAGCCCTGGGAGCCTACGCTGATCTCTTGTCTATTAGTAATGTCCAGGCAAGGAGATGTTGTTAGAAGCAGTTCTGCTGGCAGTGTGGGAAGAATAGTGCCCTGTATATTTTTAATGTTTTTGTAGCCCTATATTTCATCTCAGAGTGCTATATTTCAGCCCAGAATGCTGCAAAAGAACTTGCACAGGGACATCAGTGTCGTGCAAATTCCAACAAACCAGATGGGTTATGGAAAGTACCAATTCCGTGACCACTTGATTTACAAATCCTTATTTTTGCTTAAGCTCTTTAGCAAAAAAAAAATAAAAAATCAATATTACTCCTACTTATTATTTGCTTGCTTAATGTAGCGTAACCCTCACTTTTCTAAATTTCTTACATCCAGATCATTTGGTTATGTGAAATGTAGATCTGTAATCATAGGTGGCACTGAATATATATTAGTATAAATTTCTACTTGCTCACAATTAAACACTTACTGGGAAATTATTCTTTCTGTTATAGCTGTATTTGTAAACCCAGCCAACTAATTTTCCAAGGGACAAGCATTCAGCTGTTCCAGATGGACACAGCTTCACCGATACCTATCAGGGTGGGATTCCTGGCTTAAGTCAGCAGTCGGGAACCCATCCACAGTGCTTGAGACAGCAGCTCTGAGCACTCCCCAGCCCTGACAGAGAGCTGCACCTTGCATTGCAGGATGGACCGAGACATCGTGCATGCAAATGCAGTGAACTGAATCTGTCAGGGAGCAGGATTGATGTTTTTTATCATTCAGTGAAAAAGAAAAGCAGAAAAATCCTCAAAAACTACGTTTTATTTGATTATGGGTGCACACTTGAATGCAAACAAACTCCCACTCACACAGAGAGCCCATGTGACAAACCTCGTGTGTGTGTGTGTGCTCTTAATCTGCCTCAGCTATGGGGTACAAGATGCTATCTTAAGCTTAATTTTATTAAAGTCATTTGATGTTGCGCCAAGCCGTTGCTGTTGGCCCTCCTTGCTGCTGCAAATCAGACAAAGCCGTGTTGTCCTCTGCTCTGCACAGGGTGTTTCTGGGGAATAACCTCTCTGCGCTTTCTTGGAAAAGGGTTGTGTCCTTCCAAGGGGGAGAGGACACGATGGCAAGGTACTCACCCTCATCACTGTGGACGTAGCATTAAGGATGGTGCAACCTCTACACTGCCTCCAGATTTTTATCAATAGTTGGAACTGGGATCAATTGACATCAATAATTGGGCAACAACTCCGCAAAGTCCAGAAGACTTAAAATCAATTCTGCATGCCTCCTTTCCCAGTTTCTGTCTGGGAGAAGGCATGCACGGATAATGTCTTGTTTCCAAGGTAACACCAACTTGTGTATACAATAGCTGCGAAGCATTGCACGGCATGAAGTATCTATTTGTTTACATCTCTGCCCTATTTATTGTTAGTTTCTGTGTGGGTTTTTTAGCTTCTCTTATTTGTGCATTTCTCAGAAGCAAGACAAAAGTTGCCTACATTTGAACCTGGGATTTGATGTGAAGTAGGAGGGGTTCTGCTAAAGCAGCTTTCAGGAAGCAGCATTTAGATTAGGAAAAAAGGGTAAAATTAGGGCCACCCAAAGATTAGTATCATGGGCACAACAGATCTCAAATCCATATGCCCTTTTCCCTGGCTCATTGCTTGCTAAGTGGGCACTAACTAATGTTTCTCAAGAGAGACTTTTTTGTTGCATAAACAGCATTTTCCTTACTAGCCTTTAGGGCACGCCTCACAATGTTGTGGAAAATCCCCATTACAGCCCCTGAGCACCCCTGTGGGAGAAGGCTTTTGGAGACAGACCAAGCCTCCCTGTGTATGTTTGCCCTCTAGTATGTCTACGTTTACTTGAAAGCCGTGCTTACTTGGAGGCCGACTTAAAGGATAAATATTGCATCTCGTTTATTCTGTCAAAGATATGGGCAGGCACAGGTGGCAATGTCTGTGGAGGAGTTGGAAGGGAGGTGAAGAGGCGGCTGTCCGTGGCTACTTGACATTGAATTTATTCCTTCCAGTTCCTCTGTGAGCTCTTCCCAGGGTTATGTTGCTGTTGGCAAATCTGTCCTGTGTGTTTCCTGGCACGTTCATGGGGATATCTGATCTCTGGCTTTGGTTTCATCACCTTGTTTTCACACAGATTATATACAAGCCATCACAAAACTGTTCAAACTGTCACAGGCCTCTCAGTGTGAGGTAGACCAAGGTCCAGCTTGGAGATCCCCAGATTTGACAGCTCAGAATTTCATGTACTGTCTCAAAGTGTTAACCTGTTCCTTATAAATGACAGGGACACTTTTTTCTTTATTTATTTTCCCTAAATACAGGATATTCTAACCCAGTGACTCTAAGTTTGGCAAGGTTATGGACAGCTCCATGCTGTCTTTTGCTCCAAGCAGCATTGCTCAGCTTTGCTGTGAGGTGGAGTTACCGGTGTACCTGCAAAGCAGAATACAGATGTAGGGTAATCACTGCCTCTCCTATGATGATTCTGCTAAAATTTTGCAGACACTATAGAAAAGTACTGTAGAGCGTTTAGGTTTTATCATGTTTCCATTAGGATGATGTGGTTTCAAATCAAGAAATCACTTGTTCCTTTCCAAGCTTGGATTTCCTAAAGTACCATTAAGACCTACACAGGCAATGAAGTAAAAAACACTAAAATACTCTGAAAGTTTCATTACTTCTGGATGCTGGGTGAGATTTTTCTGGAGGATATTGTAGAAAATGGGGAAATAAAGGGCTTTCAGAATACAAGTTTTATTGAACTATGTCTCAGTGTGATAGTAAACTTTGTTAGTGAGCAGTTACAGGATTTTTGGTTGCTATTGGTGCCACTGGGCAAGAATTACCCTAAGCTCTTTGCCTTACTTTACCTTGTCAGTATAGGGAAATATCCTGATCACCTGTTGTGGTTTGTATTGCCAGATGCTAATATTTCATCGGTGTAATTGGCCTCTTTGGACATTGATGATTCACTTTGTGCATGCTGGAAAATCACACAGAAAAATGGATTTACATAAGCACGTCTTTTCTTTCCGAGTGTTGCGGCACTGTTTGCAAATGCTGTTTCTGAACGCGCTTGCCTGGGCAGGTTGGAGCAGCTTCTCAAAGCACACCTCTGACTTCATCTGTATTGTTCACCTGCATCGAAGCGTGAAGCAGCAAAGTTTGCTTTCCTGCAGATTTGTGTGCACCCTGCGTTAGTCACAGCTACAGGAGCTGGGGCTGTCGCCTCTCCAAACGGATATGGGGCCACGTTAAAAATCAATAAAGATATTAATTTCCTTATTCTCCTTTATTCATCCATGTTGACTTAAACTGTGTAGGAACTTACTATTTTTGGTATCTCTACTCTTCTGTCAAACTTGGTTGAAGTTCTCCCAATGGGTCAGAAGTTACTAGGGGTTGGCAGCCTGGGATGAAGAGCCATTGCCTCACTTCATCTGGAAAAGAGGCTAAAAGTAGCTCTAAAAGGCACCTCCAAAACTTAGGAAATTCATCTGCCTGTCCCAGGGCACAATATGCTGCCTGTACCGGCTGACCAGATCTTAGCAGATGTTTTTCTAACCTGTTCTTAGAAATCTCCAGTCACATGCTCCCTAGGTAGTCAGCACCATTACCTGACACCCTTATGGGTACGGAGCATTTCCTGATAACTAAGTCATCCAGGCTGCAATTTTAACCTGCTGTGTTGGAAGTCTTATTTCTCTAATTCCTTCTGAAGGTAACGAGACTCTGGGGGCTGTGCTCCCAAAGAGTGGGTCTGATCCTCTCGGCAGGAGTGCTGCTTTACCCAGATCCTGTCGGTTGGTGTCTCTGATTCTCCAAGGAAACCGGAGTATTTCCCCTGCATGAGGTCTTTTGAGGCTTTGACGCCTGGCCTAAAAACAAGCTTTTAGGGTGAGCAGCCCGGTTCAGCCAACCCTGAAATGCTTCCCCCTACCTTTGCAAAAAAGCCTAGCCCAAACTGAGCTTAAAACCCTGACCTTGGGGTTTTTCCAGCTTGGCATCTTAACTCTGCTGAATTATTCAGATGATTTCCATCACAGAAAAGCCAAGATGATGGGGGCTCCTTCCTGCTGGGTGCAAGTCATGCACAGAGGAGAGCCCTGCCCAGAAGTTTTCAGGCTTGGAGTCCCAGAGTCCCATTCCTGCTG
>NW_010202391.1:6687-46140 GCF_000695765.1 Mesitornis unicolor
TTCCCCCACCACAGGCAAGTGCCTTATAACCCTCTCACAGATTGAGAGCCAGCTCTAACACACAGGTACCCACCGCAGTAAAATCTGCAGAAGTTTTTATTACTGCTGGAACTACACTGCTTGTGATTTTGCCTTTCACCTGTGTATTTTGCAAATAAGTAAGCAAAGCACGAAGCCGTGATTAAGTGCTGAATTCCCTTTGTTTTTTGAAAGCCCAATGCTTGAGTGCACTTCGAGAGCAACCGAGCATGGACGGGGTGTGCAAGTGACATTTCAGTGAAAATATTCAGCCTCCAAGAAAAACAACAGACAATGGAGGGAAGTGTCGTGTTTGCCAGGTTCCTTAAGGAGCCTAGCAAGGACGCACGGTGTTACAAAACAGCGATACGCACGCCAAGCCGCTATCGCATCAGGATGCTAATTAAAGCAAAACATAGATCTGCTGCACTGCATTCCTTCAATGAGATTTATTCCAATTTTTTTTATTTGTGCCTATAAAGCATTATGCAAAAGACAGAGGGAAATATCCTTGCATTCACAATGGGATTTATTTGAATGATAAAAGCAAGCTAGGTTCTTTAGCAGTGAAAAATACTTATGTCCAAGCACCTGATTGAAGCCCCTCAGCATCACCTTTTTCTGTGGATGGTGTGTTTATTATCATTATTAGTAATAACAGTAATGGTATCAGGAAAAACACCACCAGTAATAGAGAACACTGGAGCCGATAGCTGGGAGCCCGGGGATTCAGTTCGTTTCATGGTATGGGAGATCATGGGAGATGGTCTCCCGATGGGAGATCAAGTGCACACCCATAGACTCTGCTTTTCGTTTCCAGTACTCCTAGCTCGGATGGGAGGTCTCAAAAGAGCCAACCTAAAGTAGTGCATGGGACCCATTGAAAATATACTGGGTCTATGTCAAAAGCCTTGGATCCTGCACTTTCAGCAGTTCCCAGCGCTGCACAAGGAATAAGATGTGTGGTGGGTGTCTGTGGTAGATGGATCTCATGGGGTACACTTAATGGATGGGCCAGGGAAAGACCTGTTCCCAATTCCTGGTCAAGCAAATATCCACAATTTTTATATTGATCAGTTATATAATAAATTGTTCACTTGGTTTGGTTTTTAAGGGGGCAAATGCTACCTAAGAACACCACCAGGAAGGCTGATGCACACAAGGGCATGCCAGGAAGGAGCCTGAGAGGTGCCAAGGGAGCTTTGCTTGGGCTTTGACACAGCAGAGCAGAGACTAAGTAGGTCTAGTTAGGCAAGGCCTCATTTCCTCACAGCTGTGAAGTGAAACATTGGCTATTTGGGCAAAGTAGCCTTTGTGAGTCTGCAGTAGAACAGGAGATGGCACTAAGTACACCCTGTGGTTGAAAAAAGTCTTTTGCTGTGTCTATGGATGAGAGTTTTTTGAACTGGGGGAAGGGTGCTATAGAAGGCACGGCTCTCCAGGGATGGATCCAGCTGGTGAGTGTGGAAGGCAAAGTGGGACAGCAGCAACAGGGTTGAGCATGTGTGACACGACTGGGAGCCTCAGACCATGATCGTGGGAGGAGCTTCATGAAATTTAATCCTGGGCCCATCACAGCCTTCAGCGTGGACATATTGCAGACGTGGGCCTGAACTGCAGAGCTGGGATGTTAGATTCTGAAGTTGTCCTTATTATTTAGGCATGTGCAATACGGGTTTTGGTTGCAGCCCGTTTCTAGTGCTTAATGGAGTCAGAGCATGGTCTACCAGTATAGCTCAAAAAAAATATATCTTTAAAAAAATTGTGCATTATCAATATCTTCAAAGGCATATTGACTGGGCAACACAAGTCACCCTGTTAAAAGACCAAAGAGGTTAATCTTCCTCTTTCCCACTAGAGCTTTACAAGCTGCTGACCACATAATAAACTGACCCCTGGCATCATGCCCCTGGGAACTGTGTAGTAGTTATTAATCCAGCATCAATTTCAAATATTTTTCTTTGGAGGAAAAAAGATTATTACATCAGTTGGGTTATGCTGGTGAATGTTCAATACGAAGGAGTATCTCCCTTTTTCCAGTGGCCAATAGGTTATAAGCAGGGTAGAGATCAGGGCATGGGCAGATTTGTCAGTAACAGACCACAGAGTGATCTCCAGGATGACTTTTAGACACCTGTAATTGTGTTGATTGTGTGCGATCTCTTTGGAGAAAAAAAGATTATTACATCAGTTGGGTTACGCTGTGAATGTTCAATACGAAGGAGTATCTCCCTTTTTCCAGTGGCCAATAGGTTATAAGCAGGGTAGAGATCAGGGCATGGGCAGATTTGTCAGTAACAGACCACAGAGTGATCTCCAGGATGACTTTTAGACACCTGTAATTGTGTTGATTGTGTGCGATCCCAAAAGTGTGATATGTGCTTATGTGGTTCTAGCTGCCCTTAGCACTTTGGTTTTTCTTCTGCCTTTTTCTGGCTATCGCAGGACTTTCAGTAGTTCCTACTCCCCATGTCCCCTCCAAACACAGCACCTTCTCCTGGGAATGGCACTGAACTGCAGCTCTGTGGCTTCCTTGCACTGTTTTATGTGTAAGGGCTTCAGCCTTGGCTAGGAGCAAGTGTTTGAGAGTCCATGGACATCAGCCAGCCTTCCTATAGCAACACAGGAATTGTAAGAATCTTCTTTGTCTTGAGGACTATAACAGACTTTCTCATGATGATTTCCAGAACCACTTGTAGGCAGTCACCTTCAACAGGTGTAGATGATTGTCAACATCCTTGCTCCTAAGCTTGCACTCGTTATTGTTAGATTAGGCTGAAGTGTCCCAGTATGGACTCATTAGCAAAACAACACTGAGGGTTTTTTTTAGTCAAAGCACTATGCTGCATCTGATGAAGAGTGATTTCTTTTTATCCCTGTAGCCTTGGGAATAAAGAGATAATGGAGAAACATTTCCACATTTTCATTGAACAGGCAGCATTATAATGTTGTTTGCTTTCACAGAAGTGTATGCAGTTCAGATGAAAATGGATTTTTTTTTCTTTAAGATATCTATTGTTGCAAAGCTGCTGTTGTCAATAAGGAAAACAAGAGATTTGGCCAGAATTCCAAATAAACCTTGTTCTAATATATTATTCTTTGAAGTTACAGAAAGATTTTAAGGGGTTATAAATCAGACAAGCATATTTGATTATTTTCCTATACTGGTGAGTAGAGTAAACAAGTACTTTCTGAGTGTTACTTGATGTACTGTCCAGTCTCCAGCAAGGGCTGGTATCAAATCCTCAGGGCAAGAGCATGTGCCTTGATTGTTTTTTACAGTGATAAATTTTGGCCACACTGACATGAGTTTCTTCCCTCAGCCCACCAGCAGTTCACTCGCTAACGTCTCAGTCAGGGCTCTCTGTTGCAGCCAGGCATGGGGGTGTATGCGCCCCTATTGTATAGCTTGATCTGATGTAGGGAATTCATGGGGGCAGCAATATATATCTGCCAGTAATCCTCTATAATATCAGTGCTTCCCTGCGAGCAGGAGTGAGGCCTTTGTCTCCAAACAGCAGGCAGGTGGCTATTTAGAGCCCTCGCAATTTTCTCTCCATTTTGCTGGCTTTGGATAGCCATCTCCTTCCTTTCATGTCTTGCCCAGAAGTTTCCTTGCTGGTTACTTGATGTTCGCATAGTCACTGAATGAGTCTTTTACATTTAGTTCTGCATCTCTTAGTACCTGGTAATTTACGCTGTGGTGCACTAAAATCAATTAAATAGCTGGCGTTTAATTCAGGAGGAAGGGGCTTTGCAGCAAGGCCGATAATAAATGTTAAATCCATATATACCACAGTATGAGAATTCATTATGATATGGTAGGATTCCTCTCAGGCACGACGTGGAGGCATTCTGATTAAATGGTTACACTCATTTAAACAGAAAAGGACTTTCATAACAACCTGGAAAGCTTTGAAGTGAAATAACAGCATCGAAGTAAGATGCAAAATTAACATTGACGCTCACAAGTCCGTTCTTTTACATGGCAAAACCATTACTAAAAGTTGGTTTTCTCTCTTGAGTTTTCTTCTGGAGGAAAATTGTACAGACTGTGGGGAAGGGGCCAGTAGTAAGCTGATGAGTATTACATGTCAGTGCATACCAGAAGACATTTAATGATTTTGTGGCAAAAAAAATAGGCTCAATTTCCCAAGCGTGCTCATATCTCAGCTCCGACCTCTGGTTTAGGTAGTACAGTCAGGTAGGTTACTTGGGTCAGGAGTCTGTATGCGATTCCACAGTCAGTGTTGCACTAATTTGCAGTTATATTTTTATTGTGTTATCAAGAGACTTTGTGTACAACTTCTAGAAGAAGAACCCATTAAAAAAGGAGATGATGAAGCATTGTCATCCCATTTATATCCATGCTGAAAGAAAAGATTACACTCTTGCATTACACTCTGCCTGGTACTTGCCCCTACACAGGACACTTATTTAAAGCTGGGGAGATTCATGTTGTTTTCTGAGGCTGGTCTGGGGACCAGGACTGTAAACAGGATTACGTAAACCCTAGAATTTTTAAAGAAAATATAGGTTGCTGTTTGAAGTCCTGTTTTGACTTCCTTTTGTAGTGCTGTGCTTACCTCTTCCTACAGAAACTGTTTTCATAGGACTGCAGAAGTTCTTGCCATAGATTTCTACTTGAAACATTCTCCCTGGAAAATTATTCAACGGAAAATAAATGTGGAGGGTTTTTGGATTTTTCATTTTTCTGAGACAGTGGTTAGGTTTAATGTAGCCAAACTTTTACTTTTTTAAGCATTTTATAGAAAAAGAAAATACTGCTGCTGGTGAAGCCTTTCTTTGATGCATTTATAGAACATGAGCTCATTTTATTCTGATTCATGCCACATGGTTATATCTTAGCCCATAAAAGCCATTTTTTTCCCATAAAGTGGAGGAAAAGTGTATTCAGAGACCCAAATACTTATGTCGTCTTTCACCTTCTTCTCCAAGACAAAATTCTCCTTTGGGGCTGTGTGACCCTGGCTTAGCTGTAAAAGTCTTTCTGTATTTGAGTCCTGAAAATGCTTTGGAAGAGTTTGATGTTTATCCTGTCTGATTATTCTGTTTGTTAGCAGCATTTAACCACTCTCATTCTGTATTCTTCACCCCTAATTGATGGGATGCTAAGGAGGACTGACATCCTTGAGTGAGACATAGTAGAGCCTTTAAATGTCCATATGTCCCTGAGGAAAGAAGCTACACCTCCCCAAAATGCATTGTGAAGAAAAAGAAGTCAGAAATACAATTTGAAATCAACCGAAGAAGAGCTGAGGTTTAAAGACCTGCATAAGCATGCAAAAAGATAACATTACTAAAAACTTGAGTTGGCATTCTTAATATTAAAAGCCAGTTAGCAAAATAAAATTAATGCAACTATTTATCTCTGCCTTAGGGTTTTTGCCATTAAAGCTCTGCTGTGAGTCTCTTACGGTTTCAGAAAAGGGATTATTCCTTAGGAGAAAATGGAGCCAAGCATCCATCCTGACAACATTATGAAGCTCCTTCTCGTGACAGTGGTGGTAGATACATTCAGACCTGAAGTTCACGGTCACCGTGTTGCAAAATGTTACCCACTGACACTGGACAGCAGAAGCATGACCATAATTGATACTGAGCAGCGAAGAGGAAGTACTTCTGACGTTTTACTTCTTGGAGCTGGAAACTCTGTGCCAGAAGCTTTGAAGTCCACTCTTTACAGATGGTTTTGCAACTAGATTTGCTATATAGAGGTTTTGCTTCGCATTGGTGCTGTCTTGCTTAGTTTGAAGGGTGACAAAGGAAACGTATGTAAAATTTATGTCACTGGAGATTGGGTCATACTTTACACCAGATGAAATACATTTTTAAAAGCAAATTTCCTAGGAAAAGGCATTTTATCTTGCATCCTCTTTCTCTAGGAGCTTAATATGGTTGTACTTGGAGTCCTTTTCCTTGCTATTGAGATGTATCCACTCCCAAGAGAGCCACAGCAGCTCCTAGGAACAGCATATGGGAACATTTTGGGGAGAAATACTTTGTGGGGGCATTTACTTTATAATGGAGCAGGCAGGAGTAGCCAGGAGCAGCCAGGGCTGCTGCCGACAGCATTTCCCACCAGGAGAGAGGTGCTTTTGAACAGTCTGTCCCTTAATCCTGACCCTACCTGAGCTGAATTAACTCGAGAAATTTGCTAGTGCATTTATGGCTGTATACATTCAAGAGTTTAGTGCAAAAAGGCAACTGTTTGCACAACAGCACAGGCAGAAAACAAAGGGGGAGGAAAAGAAAAATAAAAAAAAATAACTAATGTAGCTGCTCTCTGTGCATTTAGCTGAAGGTCTAGAGCTGCTCTCTGGCCTGCATATCCTTTTCCTTGGAGTATGGTGTTAAATGTGACCAGGTGATAGTCATTTCAGAGGTTACCACCTGTGGCTGAGCATCTTTCCTGACCTCAGGTCTGCTCGGAGTGTTTTGCTTCAGGTTTCCCTTGTCACACAGGTATACCTACTGCTCTCCAAAACTGCAGCAGCATAGCATGCCAGAGACATCCCAGAGGGGACTGTACTTGATACTCATCTCATATTCTGCTATAGGTCACCTAAAGTTGGTCTTTAGGCATCCTTGGCTGCTGGTGGGAGGTATATTTTATTGTTGGTTGCTTTTCTTGGTGTGTGACAGCCTCTGGCAAGGCAAATGATATAATAGTGTGCCTCTAACGTCGGGAAGGACCAGTGCAAATACCCATTGGCCGTTAATGAGTCAGGAAGGAGTGGCTGGCTCTAAATTTTGGTATACTGCTGCTTGCACTGCCAGCACAGCCCCCGAAGCAGGGGCTCCTGCTGCCACCACAGGGACAGTGACAGAGGAGGCAGCTCACGGCTTGAAAGAGGAGGAGGGAAAAGCAGAAGCTGAGCCATATGGTAGAAAAAGTAGAAGCAGACACAGTATCACAGTGGTAGGTGCTCATTAGACTGTCTCTGATGTGCTGGGAAGACTGAGTGTGTTCTGCTGGAGAAATTGCAATGTTCCTCTGTAAGCTAAAAAATGTAACACTGCAGAGTGGGTAAGAGACAGGTCTCTTTATCTATGGAAAAATATTCTAGCCTGTTTACCAGCAATGTGTAACAGGAACCAGAGGCTGTAGATCTCTGGAGTCTTGAAAGGATGTTTTTTGTGGTTAAAGCACACAGGTCTGAAAATCCTGAGCTCTTGTCTTACTTTGTCTTTGATTTATATTGTGGTCTCGGAGCATTCTCTCTTGTAATTTCCCTGCCCACAGAAAGGGAATATTTTCCTAATTATTCTGGGTAAGATTAATTAGTTTTGTTGTTTGGTTTTCTTTTTTCTCAAGTCAATGCTACTCTTCATAAATAAAAATAGTAAGAGTACTGGAATCTGGTCGCTGGCATTGTCCACTGAGGAGTGCTCTGGTCTATCTGGAAATGAGTAAAAGTGAATTTGCTTGTTTGCTGGGACACATTCATTATTTTGAAAAAAATTTCAGGTATGCCTTGATCCCCTCCGGTGTTTCCCTAGGTACCCCATACTGTGCAATATCTGTGCAGTGGCTTTACCCCTCCATCCCATCCACATCTGTGCAGAAACCTATGCAGGACATAATTCACACTGCCTGGTGACTCAGTGTAACAGCATGACCAGTGATGGCTATCATCGTTGCACAGATTTATTTATCCTTATGACATAGGTATGTGGAGATCTAAAGCAGCAGAAGTATGACATCTGAAGTTACAAATCCACTTACATAGAGCCAGGATTTCACCTACTGTGCACAGGTAGGTGCATCATACCAGTGATGGAGGGGAACAAAATAAGGCATCAGTTAAAACTCTGGTAAAGGGAGAGCTATAAAACAGCAGTTTAAACCCAGGCTGAGCAACAGTATCCAGAATTTGAATATCCATTTGTTTATGCTGCGGGTAGGTGGAAATGGTAATTGCAAATAAGGGGATGAAGGAGTGCTGTGCCCGAGCACACTGTACAGCAGGCTGGCTCCACTGCCTCCCTTTGCTTTGAGGACCATGACTCGTGCTCATCTTGTGCAGCAGGAGTATAGTATGCCTGGGGTGAGTGATTTGGGAATCCTTGGTATGACCTGACTGCTTCCAGGTCAGAACCAAAGGCATGCTGGGTCTCTCTCATTCACACGCAAATAAGTGAGATCAAAGCAATGGATGACTCAGGATGCATTCCAATAACAGGTAAGATAACTAGTAATCAGCTCTATGTTTGAAATACATATTGGCCTTAATGATAAACACCAAAAAAGGCCTTTGGAGGAATATTCTTGGGAGCATGAGAGCCTTGGACTTGATAGATAAGCCTTCAAACCCACTGACGCTGCTGGAGAGTTGCTTGGGTGCACTCAGGCATCTTATTGCCGTTCGACAGAGTGGATATGATTTACCTTTTTGACTACACCTATATTACTAATTTTAAAAGCCTGTGTTGGTACTATCCAATGAGCTGTGTGAAGGCACTGGCCATTGGGATGGCTGGCTCAGGGTGAACCTGTGTGCCAGCAGCCCGAACAGCGTGGGTGATTGTGGGACAGTGCCCTGTTCCTGTTCAGGGACAGACCATGCACAACCCCCTTGCCTCTGGTCTTCCTTTGGAAAGTGGAAATAACAACCCTTTCTGCCGTGTGTGAGTGCTGTGGGATAAACGTGTTAAACTCTATGAAGTTTTGAGATAATAGTATCAGTTTAGGCATGTAAGTGCCTCAGACAAATGTACTGTGCAAACACCAAGTAGTTTAAAGTACAACTTCTGGCACAGTGGAATTGCTTCAAGGCTAGTTTAGTTTGATTTCAAAGGGTTTCTCAAAATAAACTAGTCTGAATCCTGCTCTCTCTGTGCCAATAAAAAAAAGGCACATTGTCATCAAAGAGCCATTCAAAAAGAAAAGCAAAGCAGAAGATTTCTCCTGTTTGAATTTTTAGATTTCAGAGCGGGACACTGAGCATTGTTGATCTGGTGCTGGTACTGCTGTCCATCGCCCTGCAGCAAGAGTTCTTCCTGGCATACTTTTTTCGGAGCTTTGTGACACAATTCAACTTCTGTCTGTCCACAGTCTCACCACTGGTGTGAACACAAGGGTTTTAAAAGTAGATTGCAGAGTTATATTCTTATGTAGCCACAGGTACCTCTGTGTGGTGATTAGGTCCCAAATGCAGGACAAGGAGAAGAAGAAATGGAAGAGGAAATCTGAAGTAGCTGCAGGAGAATTGACTCTACAACAGGAGAACTGACTCTGTCTTCAATGCACTCTCTTGTGTACCCTCAGTCATGCATACACCACACCATGTGGCTGTTAGCACAAAATTTACTTTCTTGCTGTTTACTTAATCTATAGCCTCTTGGTAGTAAATTATATTCATAGCCTCCAGCCCCTAGTCCTGTTGAATAGTTTATTCGCAAGGCAAAGGAAATACATTCTGTTTTTATTCTATCTGGACTCTGAATGCATAAAATAGTCTTTTTTCTAGTCTGAACACGCAAGTGCCCTTTAGAATGCGAATATTAATATCGCTTTCAGAAAACATATTTTATTTCCAATGCATTACTTCTCATGTAATGACTCATTTTAGAGAATTCAGCATTATTTATGTTTTTCAGAGAAATTCCTAAAACAAAATGTACCCTACCTTCCTTCATATTGAATTCTCACTCAGTAGATAGCGTCAGATTCCAGTGCAGCTCTGCTTCACACAATTAACCTGTGAAGCCTTTGTCTTGTGAAACACATTGGTCCAGAAAGATGCAAAGCAAACCCAATTGCTTGTAAGGTTTTACTTCTAGCGATATGCTCTGATTTTCTTCTGAAAATTCTAAAACTTTATTTTCTGATACGTCATAGAATCACAGAAGGTTTGGGTCGGAAGGGATCTTTTAAAGATCATGTAGTCAAACTCCCCTGCAATTGGGCAGGTACATCTTTCATTAGACCAGGTTGCTCAAAGCCCCATCAAACCTGGCCTTGAACACTTCCAATGATGGGGCATCCACAGCTTCTCTGGGCAACCTGGCCCAGTGTCTCACCACCCTCAACATAAAGAATTTCTTCCTCATGTTCAATCTAAACCTACCCTCTTTCAGTTTAAAACTGTTGCCCCGTGTCCTGTCACTATAGGCACTGGTAAAAAGTCACTCTCCATCTTTCTTATAAGCCCTCTTCATATATTGAAAGGCCTCAATAAGTTGTCCCTGAAACTTTCTCTTCTCCAGGCTGAACAACCCCAACTCTCTCAGGCCTTCTTCACGGGAGAGGTGCTCCAGCCTCTGATGGCTTTTGTGGCCTCCTCTGGACCTGCTCTAACAGGTCCATGTCTGTCTTGTACTTGGCACCCCAGAGCTGGATGCAGTACTCCAGGTGGGGTCTCAGGAGAGTGGAGTAGAGGAGGGGAATCACCTTTCTCCATCTGCTGGCCACACTTCTTGTGATGCAGCCCAGCATATGGTTGGCCTTCTGGGCTGCAAGTGCACATTGCCAGCTCGTGTTAAGTTTTTAATCCACTCGTATCCTCAAGTCAATCTGTGTTGGTAAGCAACAGGTCCAGTAACACTTCTCCTCTGGTTGGAGTGTCTATCACCTGGATTAAAAACGTATCCTCGACGTACTCCAAGAATCTTCTGGA
This sequence comes from Mesitornis unicolor, assembly GCF_000695765.1. Lineage (NCBI taxonomy): Eukaryota > Metazoa > Chordata > Aves > Mesitornithiformes > Mesitornithidae > Mesitornis > Mesitornis unicolor. Next base: position 17,349 of record NW_010202391.1, read on the forward strand.
ATACTTACAGCTTGCTGGCTGCTTTTCCAGCAGGTGTCAGAGTCGCTGAAGCTCCCCAGCAGGATCAGAGCCTGTGAGCATGGTGCATCCTGTAGTTGAAGTAAAAATGCTTCATCAACATCCTCTCGATGGTGTGGTCTGTAGTAAACACCAACAATGAGGTCTCCTTTGCTGGCTTGGCCTCTTCATCACTGTTTCTCAAAGACGCTCTGTGCAACCAATCCATAATTTTTTCGTAGAGGGGACCTCCCCTGCCTATCTTTCCTTGTGTGTCTACATAGATAAGTAATCAAAAATAAAATTTGTAATAGAAGCGTCCTATTTTAGACACAAAGAATCAAAGTTTAACCAGCACCAGCAGCTGAATTTGACATAATGAGAGTTGTCTATATTTCCTTCACCAGTTATTTCCTTTACTGGAGTGAAGCCTTTGCAGCCTGGCTGGGCCATGGAGCCTGCCTTTTCTTGGAGTTCCTCTGACATGCATGACATGCACAAGATTTCCCTTTTAAGACCAGTCTCTTAATTACTTGTCGGGGTGGGCGATGGGGACTTTGACTTGGCTTCCACAGAGAGGCAACGTGATGGTGTCAGGCGATGCAGGGCGTTTTAGCCAGGCTTCTGCAGATGAATCATCTGAAGGACTGTTTTTGAAAGATTGGGCCCTTGCATTTGATTCACTCTCCTTGGTGAGCTGAAAATAGTGTGCATTGTTCTCATAATCCTTAGCAACTTGAAAATTGCCATAAATTGAATACTTTTTAATCTTCACCTACAGCAAGAAAATAGGCTAATTCAGTTATTCCTGCAGTTACTTAGCTAATGCTAATTAACTGAGATTTTGATGGCTTTGGTTTTTTCAGCTGTTTTCTAAACATTTCACTTATACTTTCAATGAGTCCTTTACAAATCTGAAGCACAGTGAATAGACTTGTTTCTACTGTGTGCGTTATTAAGCCAAAGCTACATGTAAAAATATAACTGTCTAGGAAAAAAAGACCCACTCCCACAATCTCATTAATCATAGATTATCAAAATTCATAATACCCTGGATATGTTTTTTTGTGGGGACATTGTTTATAGCTGTGTCATAGGACAAAAATAAGTAAAGGTGATGTGGAGAAGTGGTACCATGCATTGGTGGTACCACACATTGGTGGAGTTGTGGGTTACATACAGGACAGAGACTACAGACCCACCAGAGCTATCAATTATGCCCAAAACTGATCTGGAGAACTGTGAATTCCAGCTTTGGCTATTCTGAATACTATTTTGACATGCACTTGCTTTGTTTCCCCTAAAATCTGCTCCTTCTCAGTTGAGTTACAAGCAATTTGGTGAGTGACTTAGATGTGGTCAGATAGATAGGTTGAAAGCCCTGGGTGGATAACTTCAGTCTGATACCAATCACTTGAAGGTTTAAAGGCTGTAGTACATCTAGGAAGTCCATCTTTCAAATGACCAGCACAAGTGACCGCACGTGCTATGTGATGCAGAGGAAGCACCAGCCTGCATAATGATAGATTTGGCCCTCAAAAACCAGGGAATGGCTGTTCTGTGGCTACGATGATCCAGTGTTTACCATCAGTTTAATAACGGGTCACATTTGTGTCTTGGAACCCTATAGACCTGTCAACTGCACTGAGCAAAGGCTTGCTTCTCTATCAAAACTCCATTAAGATACAGACTGATGAAAATTAACAGCCACCAAACCATCTGGGAGTGTTAGATAATTTCATTTCACATTCAGTAAGGACCATCCTCCTCCTTTTACTGTACACATCAAATGTCTTACAGGGATCTTCAAGAACTGTGTGGAGGGACTGGAAGCAAGACAGAGAAAAAACAGGACTAGTGGGATGAGGATGGGGGCGAGCAGCACTGGTTTGCTTTCTATGCCCAGTCAAAAAGTAGGTACTGGCTCTGACACTCCCTGGGGCTTTCTCAACCCTGTAGAGTGCAGAAACCAAGTATGTCAAGTAAACCAAGTCAGTGCCCACAGCTAGAGACACATGATGCTGTTGCTAAATTCAGTCAGAATTTTTCTGCTAACTTTGATAGGATCAGTCTTGTAAGTGAAGGATTGGGGTTTTGCCTCTGGGTGGAACTGTACTAACTGAAACAATTTCAGCATTGCACGGGACAGTAGAGTGCTTGTGATAAGCTAGGGAAGTAAAAAATACTTTGGCAAACAAAATTCCCAGATAAAATATCCGAAGACAGGGCAGGAATAGACTAAGCCTGATGTTCACAGCAAAGAGTTCTTCACAGTCCTGGCCGGATCAAATTTGCTAAATAAAGAGGGTAAGGGCCTTCCTCATGACCCCTGGGCCAAGTGGCTGGGACAGGCTTGCTCCTACTCTGCTTCTGATCAGTCCACTCTGCGTCTCAGGTACATCCACACCACAGAGCATTTGATCTTTGGTCTCCTTGTGGCTCCAGATGGTGCCATGATGGCCCTCACACATGATCAATATGCTGTTTGGCTTTTCTCCTTTCAGAGTGTTTCAAAGGACGTGAAGGACCATGCTGTGGCCCAACACAACAGCACTTTTATAGTGTGACACTGAGGGTGTGAGTTGCGTGACCTGGTGACCAGCATGGGAAGCTGGGAGGTGCTGGAGAGAGATCTCATTGTAGTCTTCCAAAATAGAGCCAGGGTATGAGCTAGGAGAGGGATGCATGGACCTCAGGCATTTGGAGCTTAAGTGAGTGCTTAAGCTCATTTCCTGGCCTTCATATAGTTGGTGTTGTAGATGTGTCCTACATCTCCTTCCCAGTGGAAGAAGACCCCCAAATTGGATCTGTGTGGTCAGATCCTCAAGCAAATCCACAAGCTCCTTGAGATGGCCAGCACTGTCTTCCATCCCAGCTTGGGGGGGGTGTCTTAGGGCTGGTCTTGGTGTCTCTGGTCCTGGAGACTGGGCTGGTTGCTACCCTACCAGGGCAGAAAGGCCGCTGCTGATGCCAAGTTAAGCGTAGCAGCTGGTGGGTAGGAGTTGGCGCTAAGGCAGCATCCTGTGCTTTCCCGGCAGTGTGAAGAGCTGCTTGGCGGTGAGGGAGGGGAGGAGGGAGTATGTTGGGAGGAAGCTGTCACGGATCTGCCTCTCATTGCTGCTCGCAGTCCTACGCTGGCTGAGTCAGAACTGGCGGGAAAGGCAAGACAAGCAGGTGCTCTTTGAGAAAGTCCAAACTCAAAAACAGGTTTACGAGGAGTAGACAACCAACAGGATCCCTGGCCTAAGGGCTGCAAACCCAAGGGGCTGTGCATGGTGTTAGAGTGGACAAGGGTGAGGAACACTATGCTGGAAGACACCCCCAGAAACCATGAGTTTGTCAACATGGTTGGCTACTGGGAGGCTCAGCCTTCAACATGGACGAAGTCACTACATTTGAGCTCCTGAGAGCAAATGAGTAAGATAGTGCAATCTCCGTCACAGCGTCCAATGCATTTCCCTTCCTTGCTGCCATTCTGCCCTTGTGTCATGGGCTGTCCAGCACTCACACAGCTGTCCCAGAACATACAAACACTGTTCTTAACAGTAATACATTTTAAAAGTTCTCCAGGAGCCACTTAAAATGTCTTATGTCGTTCTCAGTTTAGATGTGCAAAGCAAAACAGGGTGAGCTTCGAAATCAAGCTTATGTTCGGCAATAATCCAGAGAAGAATTAGCAAAGACTTCAAAGTTAAATTACCCGACATAGCATGTCAAGCCACTGAATTTCAGTTTAGCAGCATGCCAAAATATCTCAAGATGTCTCTTATGTTGTATTTCATTGTTTCTTATAATTTGAGTAGTAGGAAAGTGATTAAAAATAAGACTGCATCCTTCCATTTCTCTTTGATTCATTGTCTAAAAATTCAAGATGTTTAAAAAGGTATTTACACTTGTACATTTAGGCTTCTGCAATCATTTGTTTTACTATGCAGTTTGAAAGTGATTCAGTTAAGCAATTAAGGTCTAAACTAAATTGTCACACACACAGAAAAGATATTTGCATATCTTACTTACAGTATCCATTTGAAGCTGATTTCTCAGAGAGAAGCACCCGTCTTTTTGTTCCTTCCCGACATCTTTCCTAATAATTTTTGAAACGTTGACTAATTCAAGATGTATTTGATGGAGGAGCAGAGTTCTTGGATGTAATTGGATCCCTGTGAGTTTTGCGACATCTCCCTGATAAAGAGGAAGCCTACAAGTGCCTTCAGTAGAGGGAAATACATATTATTCTGAGTTTTCAAAGTGATAGCATGTACCCCATAAAGAGCTCAGCATATCCCGGTGGCTGAAACAAAGAGGTGTTTCCTTTTCTAAGTATAGAGTGGCTATTTTGGGGGCTTGACAGGGGAATGTAGAGTTTCATGCATCACCCGTGATGTTTGAAAAAGCATTAGGATATTGAGACTATCTGTGACAGGAAGTACAGAAATTATTTAAGAGGCTGGCAGAAATGCCTGGGAAGAGTTTAAAAGAGCTCAAGAGGTTGGTTTGACCAAGTGGTGATTAATACGGGATATGTTATGCACAGTATCTGGTGGATGCAGACTGCTAGGAGAGAGAAATTGGCTGCTGTTAGAAAACTGTAACAGACTTTTTTCTGGTTATTCACTTGTCTGCAGGTGCTAAAAAAGCCAGGAGATCTGTTTGTGCAGCTCTGTTAACCTGCTCCAGCAAGTACAGCTCTGTAAACTTCTCTCCTGGAGAAAGAACATCAGCAAGCGCCCAGGCTAGGATAAACCATAGCCTGGAAGGCCGTTTAGGTTAATAGTTTACGTGTGCATATAAGACATTGCTCAAAACCACTGAAATCACTGTGAGTTCTTCCATATGCTTGGTGAGGTGTGATTCAGGCGCTTGCTGAGGTGGGGAGAAGGATGTATCAATTTTTTTCACGGAAAAGCAAACACTGTCTGCAGAAACTTCTGTTCAGCAAGAAATTCCAAAGAAAAGTTTGGACCACATCTCTCCTGTGACATTAAGTTATGGTAATTTTAACATATTCCTTTGAATTTTAAAAGAGAGTAACATGTGCTCCGTAAAGAGTCCAGCGTTTCCCAGTAGCAGAGAAGAGAGGTGTTTGTGAGTTTGGTACTCATGATGGGGTTTCCATACACCCCCAGAGTAGGAGAAGGAGATCCTGACAGGATTTATGGCAAGACAGCAGTGGTGACTGCAGTGGTAGTAAAATGATTTGGGAAGGGCCCTGCTGGATGCAAAACCTTAGGAAGCAGCCCAAAGGACATTGAAGCTGAGGTTTCCATGATTATACTGGTTTTGAGACATCTGCCTCAGAGAGGGTAGCAATGGTGTGAAGTAAGAAAAGAATGAAAGAAAAGGAAATTTTTATGATGAGGACACATTTTCCTAATAGTTGAAGTTATCCTCTGAATGAAGTGTGAACAGATCTGTCACTCACAGCTGAACAGGACATCGAAGCTGTCAGCAATCCTGCAGCTTCAGAGGAAACAGTCAGAAGATTGATGGACAAGATGAAGCAGGAGTTTTTCTCCCCAGTTCTACCTTCTGCAATTTGAAATTGCCTCTAATGCCAAGAAAATTAGAACAGAAACCGGACAATATTGCAGATGCATTGGGTATGGTCACACAGGAGCAGTAGCGGGCCACATAATGGATTTTCTCCTGAAAGTTTGCAGAGTACATTTTGTATTTCAGTGCTGGAAAACTGGACTCAGGTTGATTCTTCTCTGAGGAGTAAGGGTTTCCTTAGTGACATTTATCTTCAGCACTTACCGCATTTTATAAATGTCTTTTTTTCTGTTTTCTTTTTCCAAATAGGAAAATTCACTCTGTAAATGAAAATTGTTTCAAGATCTAGTTTGAATGTAGAAACTACTTTTCTGCAAATCTGAATATAAACTTAAGAGACAAACTAAAAAAAAAACCCTCTTGAGGTTATTACATCAATCTCAGAGTTAATAAGCTGGAAGAGAATGCATTTTAGATTTTATATTAACTTCCTTCAGACTGAGAACCATTTTCTCTTGCACTTCAGTTTCCATCTCATTAATTTATTAATAATTAAACACCTGAAAAATAAAAGATCTGTTATTTCTCATATAACGTACATCTATAGATTTCTAATTAACTAGTTTTAGAGCACTGAAAAACAGTTCCTCCAGCTACTGTTGCTACTACCAGCAAATTTTAGTGCAGAAATAGTTTAACTTTTTCTGTGCCAGAACAGAGACCAGAGGTCAACTGAGATTTTTCTTAGCACAAGGGCCACATCTAAGGTGTGAGCCTGGGAGCATCTTCCAACATCCTGGGCCCAGGTATGTGCTCCAGGGAGATCCTGGTTTGTGAGGTGATGCTTCCCATACTCTGCTTGTTGGAAAACCTGAGATCGTGGATAGGGCAGGAGCCATCCATGCTCCCAGCCTGGCTGTGGGGGATGCTGCAATGCTCTGTGCTGGGCGGTTAGCAATGGCACAGATACATTGCTCCAGCATTGGAGATCTCAGAAGCCCTGGAGTTCATAGATGAGGTAAACAGCAGAAGGTGACACAAAAACCTTTGAAAGGGAAAAAAATATGCTTTAGGGCACAGAAGGAGCCTGTGGTGGTGTCAAAAATGAAACATACCATTTTCAAAACCTAGTTTTGCCTGTTGCCAGGATGAAGCTGTCTTACTAGCTTACTAGTTCTCCAACACTGCAGAAATCTCCTGTGATTTGTTGGCAGAGAAGTTGTAAAGGTATATTTCATCTCATGATCCTGCAAATGCTTTTGGATGTAATTTTGCCCCTCATAAATAATCCACTCCACAGGGATTTGAGAATCACATTCTCAAATTATAGCCCCTGATGTGCCAAGTGCCTCTGTCTAAAGAGATCTCAGTCTGTGGAAAATATCCCTAGAAACTCTTTCCAGATTGATCGATACGCTCTTTCAGAGTAATTAAAAAAAAATACTTCCTGGCTAATAACTGAAAGGACAGCCGGGTATGTAGGGTGAAACTGCAAAAGCTCTTCAGTGATTTAAAATTCTGCTTGCTAGAGTGGTACTGAGGCTCCTCCTGTGGGGATCACAGAGAAATACAAACGATGAAAATACTGGAAGCAAGTAGAAAAAGTGGCTGCGAAGCACAAAGAGGAACACCAATTGACCAGGAAAGGACGAAAGTCTTAGCAATGAATCATATGCTGTCTCTGCTAAAAGTATAAAATAAAATCAGTATCTGCCCTCTCCTTGCTAGAAAGGTTCAGAAATCGCCTGTTTGTTTCTGAGTAACTTTTCTCCTCTGTGCTTTTTGTGGGAAGCTGTGGCACCAGTTCAGCCTGAAATCAGGGTCCTATGGGACTGTTTTGGTGTTTTTTTTCAGGGAAACCCAGGCATGTTAACGATGATGTTTGAACTCTAGGAAAGCCCTGACAACCCAGGGTTCAGGCTCTGCTGCCTGACAGAGAACAGCACAGCATCGCTTTGCTGAGGCTCAGGTGTAACTCCTGTCACCTTTTCTGGGAATGACATCTACACTGTCCTCCTGCAGAGCAAATACTGCCTTGTCACCAGCCTTTGCTGCTTTTAGTTAACACTTCTCCATAGTCCAGGGGGAGGTTTGCCCAGTTACCAATGAACTGTGCCGTGAAGCTCTGCAAAATTGACTTTTCTTGGTACAGTCAAAAAACCCAAGCACATGGATTTGTTTATCAGCAAAACCCAGTAATTGCGGTGGTGACTCTGTTCCGGATTAGGATTTATCCTGAAAGTGGAATTAAATGTCCACTATAGCCCAACAAAATATTTTGGGGGCTGCTCTGCTTCACAGCCAATGTCAGCCCTGCTGGTGTCATGGATGGTCAGTGGCTTCACTCCTAAGAGAGAAGCAACAATATACTTTACTGATGTAAAGCAGTGAGTCAACAAAGTTCAATGGTAAATGCAACTGTGGTTTAACAAGATCTGATGGCAAGGTGCACTTGATTATTTACTGCATAGGGAACAAGGTGAGATAAATCTGTGAGGGAGACCCTCCTGTTGAGTTAAAAGGTTCAGAAAGGACCCCCTTACTGATGGCAAGGTGGACTTGATTATTTACTGCATAGGGAACAGGGTGAGATAAATCTGTGAGGGAGACCCTCCCGTTGAGTTAAAAGGTTCAGAAAGGACCCCCTTGCTCCTCAGAGAGGGGCCTAGGTGTGGCTGGATCCAGTCCTAGTCCCAGACTTGGTCAATGGTTTACATCTAAAGGGTTATAGATGTGCAATCAATCCTTTATATCACTCAGCTAAGATTTCAAAGTATAGCATGCTATTAATCCTTTACCAAGGATTTGTTGTAGCAAGAAATCTCTCAACCTCAAGGAGTAACCTTGAGAGACGACCCTGCTCAAGGGAAGATCCTGGCGTGCAGCCCACTGTCATTTCAGGAGAGCTCAGACGGCCCTGGGCTGTCCCCTATTTATAGAGTAAGATGATTGACTTACTGTCATATTTGCATACCAGCAAGACATCTGGATCACCGTTCCAGACAGCTCTTCGCTGTCATCCATGCCCCAAAGTCCAGAGTAAGCTGGGTGCAGCCATCACAACCGCCGCTGGTGGTTATGGGTTAAGTGGAGGGGAGTGTGGAGCACACCACCACAGCTGGGGACCATGCAGTGAGATGATACGATGTGCTGGAGGTGGGACCAAGCCAGCACATCCAGTCTGGCTCTGCCTGAACTTCTGTTTGGAAGGTTCAGAGCCAGGAATAAAACCTGAAGGGCACATCTGTGCAAGGATTCAGAGATAAGGGCCAAATGCTGAGAGGGACTTGGGCATCCAAAATGACGCTTGGCTGGAATTTAAACACTGACATCCAAAGCTGTCATCATGAAGACTTTGGCTTAGCTGCTGCTATCCTTGAGGGTGGGAAGAGCTTCCTAAGTTGCCTGTTGTTATTTGCTCCAGTCCCTGAACAGTAATGAGCACCTCAGCACTAATCAAATTAGCCAGATTCTCAAGTCCTTTCTCTGCCGAGCCCTGGAAGAGCTTGGTTTGGTAGTTGAACTCCGGCAAACTTAACATGCACCAACATGGTGAGGTCCAACAGCAAATGGAGCTGCAGCTTCTGCTGGTTTCAGACCTCTGCCTCAGGAGATGGTGCCACGCTGGGACATCCATCCTTTCCATAGCGGCTATGAGGGTGGGTACCCATCCTGAAACTGATGATGGGGCTTTGGTTCCCTCCTGGAAAAAATGCCAAGGGAATGCCCAAACCAGCAGTAATGCTTAGTTTCAGTATCTGCTTTTTTCTTTCTTCTTTTTTATGTAAGGAAAATGGTGAAGCTTTCTAAGAAACAAAACATCAATTCCATAGAAATGCAACATAAACTTACTTAATACTTTTCTTTTCTTTTTCCATCATAGGGAGGATTTTGGTGAAATGTTATTCCACTTTTAAACTTCTGAAAAAGACATAAAAAATCAGAGTAAATGCATAATTTGTGCTTTGTGTACAGTTCGTGTTTACAAAGCAATGGCAAAGTCTTGTCTGAAATTCCATATACTTAAATTTTACTTTCACACATCTTATGATGTGCAATTTCTCTGCATTTATGCTCTGGGCCAGCCAATTTAGCTCAGCATCAGAGGAAGTCAAGAGCCCAAGAGATGAATTTTAATTAGAAGGCAATCAAACCACCAGATGGCTCCCTGATGTCTTAAATCTCCACTTTGGTGAAATAAATTTACTTTTCTTGAAAACAGTGCTAGAGTAAATTTTAAACAATGCCCCAAAGCTGAAACATAAAGTAGTTTTGCATAGTTGTGAGAATAATTTGTAGACTCTGAAGCATTTGTCGGAGTGTTTTATTTGTTTAATAAAAGGCATTAATGTCTGAATCACTGGTCGCTTTCACACTGTGCTCCGTGATCTGTTCCCAGTATGGCTTTTGTTTAAAAATATTTTTAATGTTTTTGTTTAGTTGTACCAAATTACAGCAAATAAACAGAAAGGAAAGTAATTCTTCCCAGTTCTTAGTTTCAGTGTTGTGTCCCTTACAACAGTGGTGGCAGCTTGTGGTCTGAACTGCCCCCAGCACTGGTGGAGGTGGGATGGGTATTTACTGGATAGGGTGAAGAGGACGGGAAAACAAGGTGACCTCCCAAAATCAGTGAGCTATGAGCAGAGGTGAAGCATGTTGCAGAAGCAGAATTTTGAGATAAACTCTGAGCACCATCGGTACCCTAAACTGGGAGAGACCAGGAGGAGGAAACCTTGGTCAGAGCAAAAGGGGAGAGCAGCACAGCAGAGAGGAGACCTGGGAAGTCTGTAATACCCCACTCACTGTGTCAGGACCTGCTGAAATCACTTGTGTGTATTTTTCTAGGTGGTTGCTGTTACCTTTCCCTGTAGATACTTCGCAGAGTATCTGTGTGATCACATCTTTATCCCATGTCCCATCTGTTGCTTGACCTTAGAGCCAAATCCAAAGCCCATTTGTAGAGACGCAGAGATGCATCCTCCTGCCCCAGAGCCACTGCCCTACAGGGTTTGCATCTGCTGCTGCAGGAGGGAATATCCTAAAATACGTCTGACTGTTAGGCAGTGGGTTCAGCTGCCGTATCAAGTTTGGCAGCTCACTCTGAATTTCTAACTGATCTACATTTTTGTGCCTATAAATAATGACAGCAGCAAAATCGTGGCTATTGTGCCGTCTGTCTCCAGAGCAAGCAGAGTCTTGTGATCTGACTGCTCCACCGAGGAGCTGCTGCTTTTTTGCACACTCTATATATTGCATTTCAACCTGTGCTTCTGGGGGAGTCCTAGGGTCAAGGTGACCAAGGGGAATGCTGCAGAAAGCTGTGGGTCACAGGAGAGGCCTCTACTGCAGGAGCAAATACTGCAGCTGCAGCACCATTGCTCTTTCCACGTTGCTGGGCCAGGTTTGTAGTGGTGTCTGCATCATCTATATGGGATGTGCACACCATGTGATGGACACGTCAGGCTGTCTGAGACCTAACACATGGCATCTCTTGTACTAGACCCTAGAGAGCTCAGAGGTCCGTTCTTGCAAGTCGAGGTGTTTTGGGATATGTTTATTATTCTACAGCAATATTATCTGTCCATTATACCTGCTTGAATCCGAGGACACTGCTGTGTGCAGGATGTGTTACTTAATTAACATGTTCTTTCTGCTGGGTGACCATGCCCTTAAGGAAGCTGAACCATGGAAAAAATTATAATATTGCAGTTCGGTTTTGCATCTTCAAATAGGGCTTCAGTCAGCTCTGAAAGTGAAGTTCAGCTGGTTTTGTGGCTAAACTGTCAGTTATGGGAGCACTCGAACATCGGGCATTGCCTTGCAGGAGGGTTGGGAACTTCCAGCCTCAGGGTTCAGGTGGCAACACTGAACATGGGTGCTTAACAATAATTATTGAAAAGCCACAAATTGACAAAAATATTGGCTTCATTTTCCCAATAAATTGTTTATTTTAACTGAGTATTATACAGAGGTGCTTTTAACATACTGGAATGGCACTTTAACAAAAAGCACTTTAACAAGGGGGCTTCAACCTGGTTCTTAATAGCTACAAGGAGGGGGGAAACATTTGGCATTTCTGTTTTCCTAACCTCCTGAGAACACACCAGCAAGATTCCTCTTAATTGAACCCTTAAACTTTTAATGCAGTCCCTGGACTGATATGCGTTTGCCATATGTTTTACTTAGCTGTTAAATGGTTGACTAAGGCCTTTACTTGGCCTGTTAAACTGAATTGATGACATTTTAATATTGCACAGGGAATACCACAGCCAAATAGAAAACAGACATCTGTGGCGCTGAGACGGGTCAATCCTGGCGTTGGACTGAGGAGCCGGACCAGGGAGCTGAGTTCGTGCAACCAATGCAGCATAAATAATTCAGAAAGAGCAGGGGAGCATTTTCAGCAGTGACTTTGGATGTTCATACCTGGTTATAACTCATTATTTAAGGGCTGTCTAAAAGCACTTTATAAATCACCAGCATTAAATCTGTTCTCCATACTGGTCTGTAACAACCAGCTCAAGTGAATGGCTTCTTCCACTGCATAAATACACCTGGTTTGCCTGCCGGAGAGGCGACCGCGCTCTCTCTACAAGACCAAACTCGACTTTGCGATTTTTCAGTTAGTTACAGAAGACATGGCATAAGATTACCATCTACTGAAAGCATGACAGGGTGAACATATATCTTAAAGGGATGAATCTGGCGCCTTACAAAGGTTGAGGGAACAACTGACATTCATTTTAATGGGCCCTGGTACTGCTCCTTGACATTAGCGTCAATAAGGCAGTCACAGTGCTGAGTAAGTGTTATGGTGCTGAGGGAGTCTCGAGTTATTTTCTGAGAGGTGGAACATTTTCAGAAGGAAGTATGGAAAACACCCTGTGGTTTAGGGCGCTTTCCAAGAGTTGGAGCTCTTGGCTTGAATCCCCCTCTTTTGTCTTCCAGCTGGAGCGAGGAGTGGAGTTTGTGCCCCTCATCCTGGGAGCTTTACTGCTGGCTGCATGGCGGATCTCGACCTGTTTGCAGTGGTGCTACCAGGATTGTCTGAACCACGCATTTGATCGTAGATGCCCAATTCCCCCTCAAGGGACTTAAGTCCCTTTTTAGATTCATCCTTTGGTGACTTGCCCAAGATTGGCAGAGCAAAGGTTAAATGCTGCTCCACTACCTTCATGCTCTTGCCTTGACCATGCTTTCATGTTTGCAGGGAAGTGCAATGGTCCTGCACATCTTTGATCACCCTGCCCACTGGCACGAGGGTCCTGGGGAGAATAGTGGGGTTGTGTGTAGCACTCATATTGTGAGTGTCAGATGCAGTTACATCAGTAATACTCATTTATTTGCCATGTCTGGTGAGACCTTGTTTTGGTGAGCAGAATGGTCAGACAATATTGCTGTGGATATTTATCCTCTTAGCACTTTTCTTTGGTCTCTTCCTTTGGACCAGCATAATAGCAATTTGCTGATTCGAATGCATTGGCATTGCCTGGACTGAAGGCACTGAGTTTTAATACTGTTTCCTCTTTTTTCAATCTCAGAATCACTCTCATGCAGATAGCCAGTTATACAGATATTTTTGCCCTAACATTTGTGCATCAGTGTGCAGGCTCCAAGATGCTGGGAGGCAACTGCTTGACAAAAGCAGGTATCCTACAAAAGCTGTCTCATGTGTTGTATGCACGTAAAAAGCTAAAACAGCTGCTTTCTTCAGCTAAGTGTGTTGAGCTTCTGGCTCCGTGATGCTCAGATCTTGTCTGTAACTGGACAGTGACTGTAGTAGCTGCTATAGATAATTTTCCTATAGATAAGATCTACACCAGAATGAAAGTCACTTCAAACTAATTGCTCTGCTATACAAATTGCATCACTCCCTTGCCAAGTCCTTCTTCATAATTTTAGGGTCATTTCTGGTTGCACTGGCTGTGGACTTACTCCTTGTCAAGTCCCAGATTAACTCAATTTGAGTTAAATTCTCCACTGCTGTAACCAGTGCAACACCTCTGGCATGTCTGGATCTGTCCCACTTGGTATGTGCCCATCACTCATTGGATGCTATCACTGAATGCAGGACAGTCAGGATCACGTAAAGTCTTTATCCATGAGTTTTTGCAATGTGCAATCCCTCCTATTAGCAAAAAACACTTTAAGTATCCAGCTGTTTTCTAAAATCCCTGGTGTTCTTGGTTGCTGTATAAATCCCACTGTGCTCAGGAGCACAGTGAGGATTATATTTGTTAGATTATTGTTTGAGTTTGCTCACATCATTAGTTTTGGGTTGGGATAGAGGAGGTGCTCTTGATTTTAATTTTCACAAACTGTGTTTATAACATATGCCACGGTTGCTAAGGAACCAGGATTGGCACTTAGGTTTATCCCTATAAAATGTAAAAGGAAGATTAAAACCTTATTTTTTTAAGTCACGGCTGAATCCATGAAATGATGAGGTCATGTTATTTTGTCAGCAGGAAAAAAAACCAGATCTTATCAGATCCTATACTGGCCGAATTAAGTAGATAGCAATTAAATGTTAACACTGAGGATTCCCTATGGGGTGTACTGAGCTGTTATGGGTACAGTTCAGACCAGCTCAGCATTGTAGGGTAAGGTCCAAAACCACATGTGCTGGCTTATAGCTCATAGAATTATAGAATCATAGAATGGCTTTGGTTGGAGAAGACCTTTAAGATCATCAAGTCCATCATCAAGTCCATCTTCATCCATGGCCAGTGTCCCTGGCAGGAAGCACACTTTTGGGGTCATCTCCTGCCGTGGGCCTCCCCAAGAACAGCAGAGCTGAGCTGGGAGGAGCAGTTTGGTGGATGTAATCTGAAGCTGGTGCAGTTTTACAGCTTGTGTTTTTGCTGTTGCTTGAGACTTGCTCATGAATGGGATTTTATAGGGTTATTTAAGTACGAAATGTGAACCATGGGGGAATTAGATCCGTTATGTCCCCAGGAGGTAGAGCTCAAGGCTTCAGGATACTCCTGTTGGATGCTTTGGGGGGTTTGGGGGAAATGAGGACCATGTCCTTGCTCTTTGCCCTCTCTGCTTTAGGGTGGTGCTTCCCAGGAGCTGCCTTTGGGGTGTCACTCCTGGAAGGGGGATTTTTTCGGTGCTGTCATGCAGGATGGACAGGAGTGTCACTGTGTCCTGCCCCTGCACCACTGCCATCCTCACACTGATGGGCTGACCTTGAGAAGACGATCCAGGTGCTTGCTGTGATAGATAGAGTCCTTGAGCTGTGCTGTATTGGGCTGTTGGTGTTGGAGGTAACTCCCACACATTACTGCATCTGAGACAGCCAGCTTTTCTCCATTTTTCCAGGTGTTTGGTTATCTGTTGTATCAGTCATGGTTTTGTTTTTACACTTTGTCATTGATTCACCTATTAAAAGACATTATGGAAATAGACACAGCGATGACAATACAAACTCCTAAAATACTGAGCGTGATCTGTAAGAGTTTACTTGTTGGCACTGATTTGCTCTTCAGTCTTGAAAATAAAATTACTGTGGAGCTACTTGTGTTGATTAACAAAGAATTAGCTGGAGACTTTCATTTTCTGTGTCAAGGGAACTGTGTAAAGTGTTAAAATAGACAACAGTCTTGAAGCAATAATGTCTAAATGGATATTTAAAATCTCTCCCAAGGCCATGTGACAGTCCCAGTAAAAACCAGAATGCCTGGCAGTTGGCCAGCCTCGTTTGTTAAGACTCAGGAGCAAATAAATGTTTAAAAATAACAGATACATAAAATCTTCCCCTTCTTGCTGGAGTCCTCATTATTAGCATGAACATGTGTCTGTTTTCATCTGCATGATTAGATTCTTGGAAATTGTCTCTGTGATGAATTGATGATTTCCATTAGAAACATCTCAATGGCCTGGACTAAATCAGCCACCAGTAAGACAATAATTGAAGAATTACTAAAATAAGCCCCAGAGCACATTTGTTTCACATAGGACATTCTGGAAACTTTCTCTTTTGTGTACTGTGCTCCTACTATATCTTTCAACAAGTACTTTCTCTCTGGGAAGGGTGTTCTTGTGTTGTTTTTTTTTCTTTCAAAAGGCAGTAAATTCAGCTATTACACAGAATAATACCAGTAAATCTGTGGCTGTGGCACCTGGTTTTAGTGCCAGGCAGCCAACATGGACTGAGCAAGCAGAGGGTGTTGGCGGGATCGTCCTTTCTGTCCTCTCCATGCCCTGCTGGTTTCACTCATGTTTCCCAGCATTTGTGGAGACTTTCTGCTGGCCAGTTTTGCCTGGTTGATTCATTGACTGCTGGTGTCACCTCATTCTTCCTGTCTCTCATGGGGATGCTGTGGACAGGATCTCCTTGAGAAGCTCATCCCATGGCAGCTGAAGAGCAGAAATCACATGAGCCTTAGTGCTTCACATGCCTGACTCCTGGGGGGTTTTTTTTGAGAATATAAGAAATTAGGACCAGATTTTATTTTTCTTTTAAGAACTCCCTCTTTTGTATATCATAAATCTTCCCTAAGGCCCTGAGTGAATATGCTGCTCACCCTCCAGCCAAACCACAATAAATCAGCGAGTCCTCCTGGCCTGTGCCGTGCTTTATCTGTGCAAAGGGCACAGCTTGGAAATTTGCTGTCGCTAATAGGAGAAGGCAGCCGGCAGCCTGCAAATAAACACGGGGTTTAAGTCGCAAATGCAGTTCCTGGGCTGTTAGCAATGCACGAGCAGCAGCACGAATCACGTCCACTGCACGGAGCTGGACAAGAATGGGTAATTTGAAAAATCGAAATGAATAGGGTAAGGGAGAGGAAAGTCTCAGGTGGGACACAGCAAGGTGTGCAGTGGGGTTGGAGCAGTAGGATTTACACCACCGTGTTTGCCATAAACTGCTTTTAACAGCTTTGGTCTGGTTGTGTCCACCACTCATCCTCGCTCCCCGTGCCCTGTGTCTCCTGTCCCCTCTTTAGAGATGACTGGTCAAGAGATTAATCAATTTGTGTATGATCCTGAGGTCTCCAAATCCGATTAGTCTTCCTCCTGATTCTTTCAATGACATTACCAGTGCCCTTGCAGCTCCAGTTGAAACTGAATTCACTGGCTAAAAATATAATATTGCTCTAAACAGTCACGAAGGTTTTATTTAGCTGAAACTGCATCCAAGCTAGAAGAATTCAGTTTGATGTCTCTCTACATTGCTCAAAATTGGAGAAATTCACTCTCTGCTGTGGAAAATGGGGATATTTAACTGAGAAGTGGTGAGGTAAACGAATGATGTTCAGAAGAGAGTGGTAATTGAAGACTCTATATTCTATTTAGATTATATTTGATTCAATATTGAAATACAGATACTTAGTACTGGTCCATATCCTGTCCAGGAATGGCCAAATTATTACCAATGCAGATGTAAGTGAAGATATGCAACATGGTAATTTAAGTTTCCAGATGGAAAGCTGGAAATGAGCATTGCTGTATATGCACTCATCTTCTAGTTTTCTCTTTAGAGAGCCTGTGAAAGTAGCTCTTGAATATATTTTTTTTTCTTGAGAGAAACTTCACACAGAAGCAAGAAAACTGAAGTTGCCAAACCTAAAAAGAGCAAGGTTGCTTTAATATGGCTAAAGAGTCTGCAGTCATTCTTGAAAGAGATCCATGACAAGACATCAGAAACAATCATCAGAAAAACACTCAATTTAATTAGTCAGTGTGTGTAATTAACCACTGGTCAAAGTAGACAAGGGATTAGTGGTATCTTCTAAGTCAAGCCTGGCTACACTGCTAAGTGATAGTCTTTTGTCCAGCCAGGAGCTATGGATTCAAGGCAAAAATTGTACAGTCTTTGTTTTGTCTGGGGTCAGATTAGATTATCATAATGGCTTTAAAATCTATGAATCTGTCATATTTGATTTTAAGTGAGTGAATCAAAAGACTCCCTTAATGTAGGTATGCACATTCAGACCAGAGTTGAGTGAGTAATTCAATAATTAATTTGATGAGCACAAACATAAGAACATGAGTGCCGTTTTATTGGGCCATACCTAAGATTCATCCCTTCCTGGGTTGCTCCTCAGATGACAAAGGTTTTTGTCTTAAATCCACCAACTGCTAATTCCATTAGATCCTACATTTCTCATCTGTGGTATGAAATAATTTCTTATATTTCCATTTTCCATGCTCCATGCTTTTCATTATGGTGTAGAGCTCAATCACATCCCCTCTGTTGTCTCTTTTCTTCGTAAATGAGAGCTCTCTTTTAATGGAGAAGCTCTCTGGTCCTGCTTGCTTTTCTTCTCTGCACTTGCCCAAGATTGCCTATCCTTTTGGCCAAAGCATCTTCAGGCCTCTTCTTCCATAAAGGCCATCAGGGTGGGATTTGTGTGAATGAGCACAGAAAAGGACATTTCTGTTCCTCGCACCCTGAAGTGTGTCCCTGGCAGCATCACACCCTAGGGAGGCCTCCTTCCTTGCGCTGACACAGGTGCTTATTCTGTAGACTTGCAGGATTGAGTGAGATGAACTTGTTCAAAATGTTGAAGGTGTGAGCGTACCATGGATGCTTAAGGGGACAAATTATTTTCTCCTTTGCACTCAGATTTGTCCCAAACCTTCTGATTGCTTTTCAATGACCACAGAGCATTTCAGCAAACTGCCCTTGATAACACCAACCTTTATTTCCAGATTTTTATAGATACTGTATGTCCTAAAATTGTGCATGTACCATAGAATGGGTTTTTTCCTTGTATTTGCTTTAGTTAATTGCAGATTTCTTAAGAAATATTTCATTATAAGCAACTAGAAATTTGTGCTTTTCTTTATAATTTCTCTGCAATTTCTTCACACTTTCTCAAAAGTTGAAGAGCACATCAATGACATTTTAAATGCATGCTTAGTTGCTGTAACAGTTTGATAAAACAAGATACCTGTATCATTTACAGTTAAGTTGGTCTGTTTGGTTTTAATATTTAGCTCCTGATGTGTTCTTTCTACCCGCTGCTTGGACAAGTTGATTTTTGCAACTTGTCTTGACCACTTAACTGCTTTTCTGTTTTTGGTTCAGAATAGATTTTCCTTGCTTGTGTAGTCCAGGACAGAGGAACAACTCAAAATCTGTAGGTATTGTACATCCTATAGAAAAGATTTTAAAAAATAAAGTAAAATGATAATAATAAAAAACAACAAATAGGAGAATTTATGTGAGATACAGGTGATACAAGGAGCTTCAAGCTCTTTCTGCACTGAGACAAGTATCACGCAATGCTATCTTAACATTGGCCGTTTCCCCAACAACATCTGCCTGCAAACTTTCCTGTAAGAAACTATGTGGAAATCAGACTCAGAAAAAGGAATATACACGCAAAAGTAAATTTCTGTTAAGTGTTGTACACAGAAGAGCTGGGCTGTTTAAGCTGAAAGTGACTTTACAGTACTTTTCTGTGGTCCTTTTTAATATTTAGGACAGTTCTTAGTGTTGCATTCATCTTATATTTAAGAATTGTTTACTATACATTGCGTAATTTATGATATCTGTTTTCAGTTACATTGGTTCTCATTATTTTTAGGTCTGTTCTTCCTAGTTAATGCTGGCAGGACATCGAGGTTGGTTTCCATTGGAAAACAAGTCAAAAGGAAAACAAACCCAACCTATTAGTGCTGAAACATGACCTACTTTTAAATTGCTGTCAGGTGAGGAATCTCCTCCAGATTTTAACTATCCACTTATTTTATGGAGAGCTGGAGGAATATGACAGCAGTCAGGAAATACATTGTTCCAGCCCTCAGACACTGGAAAACTTCTTTTGTGTGGTGGTTTGTCTACAGAGCTCTACTTTTTCGTTTTCTAAAAGCAAAGTGAGAGAGGCTGAGGCAACAAAATTTTATCTGCACATACAATAAGCAAGAGTGATTGTGCTTGGGTTGATTTACTGACACCTCACGTAAGGAAATGCATAAATCAGGGAGTAATTGCTTCTTTAAAACTAAACTTTGTGTTACTTAATGCATACTGTGCATACTTTAAAGACATTTTTTTAAATGCTGGGTTTTTTCCACAGTGAAACCTGTGATAAATCCATTGTATGTATGGATTCACATGTGGTGGCATGAAACCGTTGACTAACACGGTGGGCACAGGTGAAAGTCACCATTGCTGAGCTTCAGCTTTGCCTTTTCATTTAATGCAAAACCATGAAGAAAAACAGGCTGAATAGCCAACATATGCGTCCATAGGTCTTTTTTAAAATGGCAAGGTGCACAGTTGAGTGTGATCAAGCTGCTAATAATCATTCCTTGGTTCCTGTGGAGGTGCCAATCAGACTGTAAGAGCTCAGAAGAGTGGAAAAAAAACATCCCCATCTTCTGCCCATCATGGTGTTTGTAGACCTCAGCAGAATGCTAGAAATGTGAAAATATGCTACAATATTCCTTAGGATTTGATTGCATGGTGGGGTTATCAGTGCAGGTTGCTTTACAACAGATATGTACCTCATGAATAGTGATAGCAGCACTGCGGGGTGTTGCTGTAGCTGGCAGGTCTTAGGTCTCCTCCATGCACTGCTGCCTTGGGGGACAAGCATAGATGGAGGCAAGTGGCATTTGAAAGACTGTCATAAGCTGTTAGTCAGTAAGGTTTAGTCACAAGAGTCTTAAAAACATTGAGTCCTTTGTCATTTGGTTGCTATTACTGCTGTCACACTTTTTACTGCTGATGGAACCAAGGGAAATTTTGAATACAATGTTGTTTATTTGAATACAGAATAACATTTGGATTGAAACAAGACAGCATTGACTTCAAAAATCATGGACCTCAGAAGAGCTCTGAAGAAGAGATTCTGTGAATGAAAATGTTGTCTCAGAAGTTTTTAACTGCCAAACTACATTATATCCCTGAGCTGAGCTTTCCATAGACTTAACAGTCTTGTTGCAGTGGAAGCAGAAGTCTGTTCTCCAAAGCACAACCTCACTACAGCTGCTTAGCAAATGTCATATGAAACTTTTAATGCAGGGGAAAAAAAATCCAAAACATTTTGTTTTGCTCAGTTTGCTTCTGAGAGATAACTGCACCATTTTTGCCCAAACTTTTCCAGAGGGCAGCTCTCTGGTGCAGCCACCATCGTGGTGGTGATGAAAGGCTGAGGAACCATCAGCCCCCTCAGGATAAATCCCACAGCAACGTTGCTTTGAACAGCACTATCCAAGGAGAGGGTGCTAACACACATCCATCCCTCTCTCCCACATGGACACAGCTGTATGCTAGAAAAATAAGCCAAAATTAATCCTGCATCCTTTCCTTGGCATTTTTGCACACTTTTCCAGGGGGCAGCCCTCTGGTGCAGCCACCATCGTGGTGGTGATGAAAGGCTGAGGAACCATCAGCCCCTCAGGATAAATCCCACAGCAATGTTGCTTTGAACAGCACTATCCAAGGAGAGGGTGCTAACACACATCCATCCCTCTCTCCCACATGGACACAGCTGTATGCTAGAAAAATAAGCCAAAATTAATCCTGCATCCTTTCCTTGGTGGCCTCGGAGCATATATTTATGTTACCATCAGATTTTAAGGTGGGTGATTTAAAGCTACAATAACACGGGAAGTCCTTGCCTCATTGAGGCTGAATATTTTATGATGTGCTGCAAATGAGAAAGCCAGTGGAGTTTTCTGAGGCGTATACTGAACAAGGCAAGTCTCTGTAGGACACACAGTATTTCTGTAGCAATATCTGTCCCCGCCTGATTAACACCTTGGCTTATTGGCACAAGGAGAATTTTAATCACATACTTATATTTGCAAAAGGTCAGGCTGAATAATCATAATGTTCCTTTCTGGGCCTAAAATCTATTTATCTGTTTACTCGTTCTCTTTTTATGTGTTACGCTGTTTGAACAATGAGATGGGGGCAGCCAATTTCTCTTTCCTTTTGAGCTGCAAACTGGCCAGCTTTGCTTTCTGGTTCTCATGCATTTTCACAATGCAGAGGAAATTTAAAGCCAAACAGAAAACCCCTCCATTAAAAACAGAATAAATTTTTTAAATGGAAATATTTGTATTGATAAGAATTCCTTCATTAGAGAAAAGTAATACTCAAAGCCAGAACTTCCTAGGAATGATCCCTTCAGTTTTTATCTTACCTCACACTTCCAGTTTTGTACCCTAGCAGCTGAGTTGTGTGCGTTTTCTGACTTACATTGTAGGAAATTGTGAAAGTGTAACTTCTCATCAGTGAGCTGGTCACAGCTGTAGGATAATGCTCATATTCTACCTATATTTCATATTGGCATGGGATGCTTCCCACTCCAGATGTCTGAAATCAGCCGTCTCTCAGTTAGGCAACCCTAGTCTGCAGGTTTAAACAGTATCAGTGAGTCTGCCTTTCCATGCTGGTTCTTCTAACTCACTGTGGTGGTGCTTTGATGTCTTGGTCAACTGCGGTGAAGAACCATGTGAACTTCATGAACTTCTGGAGGGAAAAGCCTACCAGCTCTGAATAGCTTTGATGGCATTCTTTGTGTAAATCCACCACTGATGAGTTCATCAATAAGACTTTTGATAAAAAGCAATCAAACTATTAATTAAACTAATTACTGACAGTAAACAATCCAGAGCAATTCCAGCCTCTACTCCAAAACAGACAGAAAAGAAAAACATCAATGTTTTGTCAAATGGCAAAGAAGTCAAAATGATATTTCAGTGGGTGTTGTTTTTCAAGCTCCTATAACAAGCAGAAAGGTTGCTACACTTGATAACAGTGCGGGATGCAGAGGTGAATAAATGAGAGGATTTCTCTGTACACACAGATGGTACCAGCAAGAGAAAGAAAGGGTAAAACAAATACATTAATATCAATATATGACTAATACATTTTTAATTCCAGCATTTATTTGTTCTTTTATTAATGTATTTATTTACTTGAAATCTAACATACGTAGAGATATTCCCCACCAGGCAGCCCCTGTGGTGGTGGTCTGACAGGTACCTGGTAGAGTGACCTGCAACACAAGTGTGCAGGTTTCACATTTCTGGCAAAGACATCTGAAATCCAGAGAGGCTGGCTCGTGGTTTGTGTTTATAAGTTTAGGAGTCTTAAATTACAAGGCAGTTTTTGGTTGGTGTTCATTTTTTATCAAAGTATTTCTTTGAAACTTTGTATGTTTTGCTTTCCTGATGGTACTGCACAGGAATTGGTTGCTTTAGAAAGAAAGTAGATCACAGCCTTCTCTCTTACCTGCAGCAGAGGCTCTTTTCTTTTTCTTTGCCAGTTTGGCTCTTTCCTGATGAACTTGATGGTGAAACGGGTTAATGGAAAGTGGCTTCCATCAGTAACTTCACTATGAGGGTGGTGAGACACTGGCACAGGTTGCCCAGGGAAGTTGTGGATGCCCCCTCCCTGGCAGTGTTCAAGGCCAGGTTGGACGGGGCTTTGAGCAACCTGGTCTGGTGGGAGGTGTCCCTGCCCATGGCAGGGGTTGGGCTGGATGAGCTTTAAGGTCCCTTCCAACCCAAATCATTCTGTGATTCTATGAAAGGTGTAATACTAATGCTGAAAGATTTCCTCATCTCTCTGAAGTTACATCTGTAAATTAAAAGTTGCAAAAATATAGAAACCGTGTAGTGACAAGGACTGACGCCAACCCATGAACGCAGCCTTGCTAATTACTAGGACATTGCTAGAGTGACCTCTCCTTTGCCTCTAACGAGGATTTTGACGTCTTTCAGGGTCCATTTTTACTCTCTGTGCAGAGTGTTCAGTCAAGAGTGTGCACACACAGCCCAAATAATGAGGTAGCTCATCCGTATACACAAAACCATTGGCATTTTTGAAACCAGTGAAACCTAAAGTGAGGCACTTCAGTGTGGCAGCCTGTGCTGAAGATTTGGATCTACATTTAAACACCAAATTGGGAAGAAACAAGAGGCAAAATCCTCAAATCCAAGTGGGAAAAAAAAATTAAAAATGTAACCATGGGCACTGATTCAATTTTTAACATCTATCTCTGTTTCCTTGTTCTTCTTCATTAGAGCTGGGCAAACTTTCTACAAGGTGATCCCAGACCAGAGGACTATAGGAGTTTATTGCAAACTCGAGCATCAGGCTAGGTTCTTTGAAGGATGTGCATAATCTGCATGATTGATACACAAAGTCTCCTTAAAGAAACACTAGATCTGTAAGGTTTTATCTCAGGAAAACGTAATCTCTGTCTCCCCATCAGAACTGCAGATAATGTCTCTTTTTTTGTATGGCCAAGCTGTGCCCTACTGCCCCTCTTCAAATTGTGGTTAGATGGCAACGTATCTTCCTCAGTGAAGTAGGGATGGTCGAACAGGACATTGCTATATGTCCTGGTTGTTTCATTGAGGAAAGTCTGATTCTGTCTTTCCTGCAATGAGACAATAGAAATAATGTTTATTCTGGCCTCCCTTATGTGAAAAGTATTTGTATTTGTGGTTGGAGTGGGGTTTTTTTTTCTTTTTAAACTAAATGAATCTTCTGGACATTGTTTTGAAAGTGATTCCCATATTTCTAGAGCCAGGCAGGGCATGTCCTGGAGGTGTCCATGTGTGATGTAGACACCTGCTTAGCTGCTTCTGCAGGTGCTGGGCTTCCCCCACACCCCATGGTGAACCAGGGAAGAGTCATTGGTGGCTGAACAAGGACCAAGGGATGGAGCCACACATGCCATGCCAGTGGTCCCAGCAGATATCTGTGCAGACGAGGCAGGTCTGTTCACTTTGCTGATTTTTGACCAGCTCTGAGTCCCCAGGCAGGGTTAATGCTACTCTGGATCGCAGTGTGACACTTGAGCTGTTCCCAGGGTTAAATGCTTTCCACTTAGCTGCACTTGGCTACTCCTCCTTTGACTTCTTCTTTGCAGGGAACCAAGATCAAAATGAGCAGGGGAAAAAGGCTCCATTTGCTGATGTTTGAGACAGTGTCTCCAGCTCCATGAGCCAATGCCAGCTGCAAGACAGGAGCAGTTCTCTTCCACTAATAAGAAACTCCTCCTGCCCTCTCTTTCTGGTCAGAAAATTTTGTCTTAAGTTTCTTTAAGACAAAGACCTAATTCTGCTCTGACTGCCTACTGTTTCAACTGTGCCTCTTGTGCACTGCTCAAAACTGCTGTAGAGAGTACAAAGCTGGTGCTGTCATTGAAAAAAAATAATCCCAGAATAATGAAGACTGGAACAAACAAATTGCAGCAGCACTTTGTGAGTGCCCAGATCTGTTCAGAGCAGGATGCCAAGTCCCATCTCAGTGGGGTGGAGGGGTTTGGAATCAAGACCAGATTTAGACAAGCAGGCCACATCTCTACCATGGACTTAGATCTCAAACACTGTCCCACAGCAGCCCTTGCTCCTGGAACAGCATTGACTTATGTCAGTCCTTGGGCACCATACAGGGAGTCACATTCCCAATGATATTACGGTTGATTTAAACCTATTTTAAAGGAGAAAAGCCATATGGACATAAGCTCCATATGGAAAACAACCATGGCTTTGGGTGCTGAGTAGCAGGGCATCCCTGGTAGGTGAACCCCAGCCGTGGCACTTGCCCACAGCAGGGACACTCCACAGGAGAGTGCAAACGTGTAATGCAAATCCTATGTACCATAACACAGAGCCACTACATGAATAAATAGGAGCACATGTCCCTCAATTCTCTGCATGTACCTGGGATGCAGTTGACGCTCTAGATAAGCAAGTGGCTGCGAAGTTACCGGCTGCTTCTCCTGAGTCCTTGGATTAAGCTCTGGTTTGCGATGCATCATTTAAGAGGTTGCAAATATTTTCCGTGTGTTGAGAGAAAATTATAAACAGATTGAGCCTGGGTACAGTAGATCCACTGGGCTAAATTTGACTAAGAAAAGCTTTCGATTAAAGAATAAGGCTTAAGGGGAATGGGGAGTGAGCTGGCATGGGGAGAAATTTTGTCATTTTAATGAAAAAATTTTTGTGGAAGTATACTCTGCAAATGTCAAAGGAGAGAGTCCTTGCACAGGAAAGCACGTGATGTAAATCAGTATCTACTAAAGCAATCCATCTCTTGAATATAACTAAAGTAACAGTATGAAATTGCGAAACAGCACGCACCGCATTTTCATGGGGAAATGTGCTGTATTCAGCCATATTAATTACTGCGTGGGCTCAATTTTCAGTGCAATCAATCCACAGGAAACAAAAGGGCTGCAGAGGAAATATAAAAAGACGTTCAGCTAATAGGAGCCAGATTCAACAAAACTGTGCCTGCCTTCAGTGAACAGTGAGGCAGAGATGTGTCCATGCTCCCTTGGCAAGGCACATGGTACTCCGTGTATGTATACATATGTGTGTGTGTGTGTATATATATATATATATATATATATATGTATATATATGATAAATGCAACTCCTATTGTGAGAAACTAGGAAAGAAAGGGGCTTAATTCAAGTTTTTCAGGGTGTCATCTCAGAGCAGATTGTTCTCTAATGGCACTTCTGCCAGTGTGGCCTCTACCTGCCATGGCCCACTGTGCCATGAGTCGCAGGCTCTCCAATTCGGTACAATACCAGGGTATTTCCTCGCCCTGCTGTCAGCCCAGCTCTGTTGCACTGGACCCTCTCTGCCTGCAGCAAGCAGCAAGCCCCAGGACTACCGGTACAGCCAGGGTGGACTTCAGACCCTGGGTGAACTTCATCTTTACTGCCAAGTTTCGGTTTTGTGCCAATATCTTAGCAAGCTGTTTGGTTTGTTAGCCTAGCACTTAATAAGGGGATTATGCAGTTTATTTTTTTTCTTCCCAGATTGCTTTTCAGTCTCAAAGTTGAATGTGTTCATTTTTTCGCAGTAGCTTTCTCTTCCATTCAGGCTCCAAACTTCCCTAGGAAGTGACTTCATGGCATTATTCAAGTGGATTATTGCTTGGAGTGGCTGTGGCTGAATTACCTAGTGTTCATATAATGGCAAGCTCCCAGTCCATATGTATTTAATGACTGTAATCATTTATTATTTGCCCTTTATTAGGTTTGTTTTTAAAGAAAGTTTTACTGTGGTATTTATGATACGTTAAGTGGTGCAACTTGCTGAAAAAACATATCGCATACATTTTATTTTTTAATAGGTTTTGCTTGTTAAAATGGAAATCTTTTATTTACCCTAGTAGTACAGTTTTTTGCTGACAGTTTTATTATTTCAATTACTCATACATTTCTTTCCTCTTTTGTTTCCCCAGCTACTCCTCCAGGGAGTTTTAATGCATCCATTCTTTATTTAAGATTGGGTTCAGAACGTGTTATTTCTAGCAGAGCAGAGGAAAAGCGTAATATAGCGGACATTAAATAGTGCGATGTCAAGGTTTTATTTTCTTTCCTCTTTAAGTTGTTGAATCCTTTCCCTGTCTGTGTCATCTAGTGATTAATTGCACTGATAATCTGCTCTCCCTCATCAATAACTGGGCAGAGGCTGTGCCCTGCCTAAAGAGCTTATGGCTGCTGATAAATGAACATGTATTAGTAAAGGGGGGAGACACCTCTGAGAGCATTTAAAATTGCCAGAGATGCAGAGTCCTTTGAAAAACTAATGCCCTATAGGTATTGTCACCAACTACCATATCACTTGCTGGTGGAGAAAGAAGAATGGGACCATTCCTCTAGGGCAAAACCCAAGCCTTGGTCAGTGGAGTGAAAAGTGAACCCCAAATGATCATTCTCGTATGGAGCCTTAAAACCTTAGTGGACCAGCACCAGTGGGAAGGGCAGACCAAATACACCCATACACAAGGGTGGGACAACATGGAAACCAGTGTCTGCTCTCCTGGCTCTTCCTAGGGTGGAGTTGTGATTTCCCTCTGCAAGTGCTAGGAAGTCTATGACCACTCTCTGCTGTGTGTTGGATTTCATTTTCCATTACAGCATGGCCAGTCTTTGGACTATGAGAAAACCAAAGCCAAATGCTTGTTGAGACAGTGGGGGAGCCCCCAGGGCCCCAGATGGACGTGTGCTCAGACTGCCTGTGACTAATGCATGGCCTTGACTATCCTTTAGCCAGGTAGAAAGCACATGACAAGGCATATTCTCACACTTGTGCATCCCATTGTGTTTTCCAGAGTGTCTGGGGGAGAGCTTTTCGACCGCATCGTCGAGAAAGGCTTCTACACCGAGAAGGATGCCAGCACCCTGATCCGGCAGGTCCTGGATGCTGTCTACTACCTGCACCGAATGGGCATCGTGCACAGGGACCTCAAGGTACAACCATGGCGTGACTCAGTCCTCGGGGCAGTGTTGATGAAGGTTGCATAATTAATTGCATAATTACGTGAGTCTAGCATGTGTAAGTCCAGCCTCCCCTGGGACTGACTGTTTCAGTAAGGTTTTACCACAAAAGGGATGCTCTGAAGCCTCCCCGTGTGATTGGTTTTAATGAGGACTTTGCAGTCGATGCTGTTACAATGGGAGTTTTGCACATACAATGAATGTGAGGGAAAAGTCATTCATTAAGACCCGAGATGGTACATTAAGGAAGGAAACTCATCTCAGCTGGGATGTGTTTACTGCTGTAAAGTAGCTTACAAATTTGCTGTTCTATATTTACTTTTACTTAATAATAATTAATAACAATAAATAGTGTAGGAAAGTTGAATTATTTCCTATCACGCTGTTTGGACCATTGTTCTTGAAGACAATATTAACAGCAAGGATTCTTCCAAGGAACACTGTGTGCCAATGCGATTTTTGTATAATTTTCCTTTCAGCTGCACTGTTTTATCACATCAAAACCTTCCAGGTTTTCTGGCAAAAAAAAACCCAAACAAAACAAAAACATTATTTCTGTATTGTTTCCTTCCTATATCTTAAATGGTCATTAAAATAAGCAGAACGACTTGGACTTCGTAACACACAGCTAAACCTCCTCATCTTCAGTATCTTAAATAATAAATTAGCAGAAGGCATTAGAAAAAGATACAAAGATCAAAAGAAAACTCTGATTTCAGTTCTTGTGTTAGTTAATTTTATCAATGTTTACTGCCAGAAATTAAGAATTCAGTGAATGAGTTAACACCTCTGGTTGTGTTTTTGAGGGATGCTCCAAACAGGAGTTGCCTTGGATGTTGATGCTATGGCCTGGAATTGTCCCCATGTAAAGATGGTGGAATTTGACTAAACGAGTCATATTATGTAAAGGCTTAATGAACATTAATAGAGTCAGGAGCCATATAGAAGTGGATTTTTTTCCACTTCTTTTTAATTGTTGAATACATTCTTTAAGGAAATGTAACTGTAAATTGATTGTATTTTTTAATACAGTCTAATATTAAGCGACATGATGACACCAAGCTGGGAGGAGTGGCTG
>NW_010202392.1:0-471 GCF_000695765.1 Mesitornis unicolor
CACACTCCCCCGCCCCGCCGCCCCCCCTCTTAAAGGGAAACGAGAGCTCCTGACGAGCTGCAGCTCTGACCCAGCGTGGGCAGGGACAAGAGTGACGGTGGCTAACCCCTCACATAGAAAAGCAGCCCCCAGGAAGCGCGGGCGATCAGGACGTGGTACGGTAGTTCACTCAGGGAGGGCGGGGTGCACAGTTCCTCTCCTGCTTCCAGAGGCCAATTCAACCAGACATCACCTCTCTCCTCCCCCCCCCACCCAGAAGAGAACTAGACATGGTTTCCACTTGGCGAAAGCCTTTGCCAGAAGGAATGTGGCAAATCAGACATAGCTCCCATACAAAGATCTCATCCATAGGCAAATGACTCTATTGTCACTATCATTAACCTCTAGGCAGTCAAGGCATTCCCTAACATACATGGCTACCCCACCACCTTTCCTTCCTTGCCTATCCCTTCTGAAGATCTTATACCCATC
>NW_010202392.1:672-1031 GCF_000695765.1 Mesitornis unicolor
CCATGGTTACTAACTCATCAGCAACCCTTGCATCTTTGTCACTATATGGAACTCCATCTTCTGCCTCCACTGAGACAGTAGTCTAAAGAATCTCACTAGCGCACTGTCCCACAAATGTCAGCACTTCACCCAGAGGTTCATCTCTAGTGAGTTGTGTTGTATCCTCTTCCCTCTTCAAATCTAATTTAAAGCTCTTTCTATGAGCCTTCCTAACTCTTGTCCCAGGATCCTTTTCCTACTTTGAGATAGGGGGAATTCATGATTCCACACTCAAAAAAGTTCTTATCTTTTTTGGCAAAAAAACAGTTCCAAGAACGATTTGATAACTTCATCAGCAGTGAAAGTTTCACCATTCAAGG
>NW_010202393.1:0-8171 GCF_000695765.1 Mesitornis unicolor
CCGGCGCTGCGGAGACCCCCGAGGGGGGCACCCCCTTCCCTCCGCCTCCTCCTTCACAAGCGGCTCTACAAGGGTTAACACACAGTCCTGGGGGACCAGGGTTGTAGGGGTTAATGCTCCCCTGCTCTCCCCAAAAAAATCAGACGCGTTTCCAACGCCCCCCTGTGTGTGCAGAGCTGCACGGTGTAACACACACACACACCCACACACACACTAACTTCAAACAGGTGCTGCAGGGGTTAACGACCTCCCCCCCGCCATGTGCTGGTTTGGTTTCCACAGGTAAAGGAGACACCCACATTTGACACACACACCCCCCAAAAAAAGTTGGTGCAGTTTTTTGCTGTGTTTTGCCCTGCAAAGCTCTCCCCCAGCCTGCTGCCTCCCCAGGGCAGTATCTGACCCTGCTCCCATAGGGTATCTGGAACTAAGCAGTCTCCCACCATGGCATTTCAGGGTGAGTGAGGGACCCCAGCTTCCCTGTGCGAGCTGTACTGGTCCTCCAGGTTCAACCCCCCTCTCCTTACCCAGAGCCTGGGCCAGTTCAACCCTTTCTTGCCACTACTTGTGGCCTTTCTTGTACTCCCCAGCTCTCACCCTCCCAGCGGCGACTCCAGCTGCTTCTTAGCACCAGCCACAACAGCATCACAGGGGAAGGTATTTGCAGACAGACACCCCAAAAGTGAGGGTCCCCAGTCACCACCCCAGACAGCCCCGTGTTTGAACAGCACCGCGCATTGGTGCTTCCCCATGGCAGACCCAGGGAACCACGATGCTTCCCAGAGCTGCTCTGCCTTGTGTCACAAACCACCGGACACTCACAGAAGCCTTCTGGGGGTTTTGGGTCGGACTCACTCCTAGTGCTTGCTAGTATTTTCTTTGCAGCAATCACTCAGAGATCCCCAGAAATATGAGAACTTTCAGCGAGGGGCACCCAGACCTGCCTGCCTCAGGGCAGATGTCCCTTACCAGGCAATGCTCAAGCACCCAGTGGTGTCACTTGGCTGTCATTTAGCTCAGATGAACACAGCACCACAACAGTGGGAAACTGGGCTTCTGTAAGCTCCTTGTTGCTTGACCCTGGGGAGACGTGAGCCCAGCTGGGTGCAAGAGGTGCTGCACTGCCCCCTTTCTGCCCATGACCAGGCCCTCCCCTGTCATGTGCTGACTCAGCTTGTCAAGGAAATGAAGGTCAGAGACACTCAAGGAGTCATTGGCTTTGCCGTGTAGAGGACTTTATTTGTCAAGGACACGTGACACAGGTTTGGCTTTCCTTTCTCAGGTGTTGCTGAATCCCATTGGTTTCTACGGCTGTGACCTTCTGTCCCAGCAGCACATCTCCCATTGCATCTCTGCCCTCTGCTCCTTTGCTATCCCACCATCCTTCTGCAGGAAGCAGCTTTTAGGTGGTTCACCTGCAGAGCCAGATCTTTTAAATGCTCTCCACTCCACAAGGAAGAAAAAAAACCCTTGTGAAAGTCAGGCATTTATTCTGCCACAGTCATGCTGGCTCAGCTCAGCATAATCTTTTTAAACACACTATCATTTTGCTGAATCAAGTAACACAACCATATCCACTTCCCTCCTCAGCCACCTGCAAGAAAATGGGGTTTTATACCCCTGCGGGTATTTCAGACTTTTGTGCAGGAGTAGCTGGGCAAGGACCATGCCTCCTCCTTCTCCTCCTCTGCTTGTGTCGCACAGGGCAGAGAAAAGGCTGCCAGAAACAGAGAAATAATAAAAACAGACACAGACAAAGCCAGTGCGGGGATATTCTGTTTCAAAGCAATGACAGAAAGTGGAGATGAGGACAAAATGAATAAACTCCAGTTATTGATACTTTTTTCTTTGAATTAACACAGCTCGGCCCCATCAGCATGTCCCAGGCTTCCTCCGTGGGTGACGGGGCTCAGTCCTGGTGTTCCCATCAGTTCGCTCAGGAGCTGGTTTGCCCAGCCCTCCCTTCTCACACAGTCTCAGCAGCTCCTTCTTGCTGACTCACTCGCCTCAGGACTTCACCCCCACAAATATTTGCACAGACTTATCAGAGCCACCCTTCTCTGTCACTGCGCAGAGCTCCTCACAGCTATCACCATCAATCAGTCCCCAACCTTTCATCGTTTTGGTTATTGCTCCTTGGCTTTGAATTTGCTCCAGTGAACCAACACCTCTACTAGTGAGATGCCAAATTTCCCCTGACACCTCACTAGCACCCTACTAGGAGCCTATGGATGTAAAAAAATCACACACACGTCAGTGATTTAAAACACCGAGACACAAAGGAGACAGAACAGGAGCTCAGGAGACCTCATCCTCACTTCTACACTCACTTGCTGGGTGACCCTGGGCAACGGAGTCCCCAGAAATGCCTCAGTTTATGTTTTTTTAATCCCATGAAGATGCAAGACCAGCCTCTCCTGCAAACTATTTTGACGTGTGCTGAGGGACAGTGTTGAGTTGAGGCTTGTTATTATGATCAGGCACTTTTCTGAAAACGGTGCTTTCCACAGCCCAGAAAATATCAGATCTGCTTTGGGCTGATCAAGGAGGATGAATTGCACCAGGATGAGTAATTTGTCACCTTGGAGGGCACACAGGGGTCTACGGGCACTGCAAATGTGGCTTGAGTGGGGAACCAGCCTGTTAACACTGCATTTTCATGCTCCGGGAAGTACAAAATACCAAGTTATCTGAGCACCTTGGACTTAGGTGTGCTCAGTGTTTTCTGCATCTTAAAACAAATATTGCAGGGAATGACCCTCGAAGAATGGCAACGGGAAATGAATCAGGCTTTTGCCATTTTTTTACTTCCCTAGAAAGTAGAAAATGCTACCCCCTAATGGTAAAAGGAGGTGTGGGGGTGCTATACACAGAAATCCTGATCCCAAACCCGGATTTTATCCATAAGGCTGGGAGTGGAGATACAGGGAGCAGAAAGGTACTAAAACAGAGCCCTTTGGTGGAGTTCAGCTGAACTCAAACCAAAGGGAAGCAAACCCAGGTATTTCAGCTCCAAATGTTTTGAACATGGGAGATGATTCACATCCAGCAGCAGGGATGCTGCTTGCTCCAGCTCAGTGCCCCCAGGACTCAGGCAGTGCCTGGAGAAGCTGCTGGGTGTGAGGCTGCCTTGGTCTCAAGGATCAAAAGAACACAAGTGAAACAAAGAGAAGAAGAAATAAAGGAAACAAAAAAAAGGCAGCAAGCTGTCAAAAGTCTTTTAGGATTTGAGAACACATATGGGATTGTAAACTGGTTTGGGGGGTCCTCTGTGATACACATCTGGAGGGGAGAGTTGCTCATCTGCTCCTCCAGGCAGATTCCAGTTCCCCAGATGGTTGTGGTGGAGTGAACACCACAGGGATCTCCACTGAAGCCAGGATGCACAGAGTCCCAAATCTTTTTCAAACCTCCCTTTGTACGCTGCTCACACACATTCAGAAATAGTAATTTCTCAAGTTTGTTTGGGATATCTCAAAAATGGAATAAAAATCCTACTCTTCTTACCTATGCTTCACTGTCATCCTGCCCAAGAAACCCAAACGCTGCACAGACCAGACCACAAGTCAAGAGAAGTTCTTCTGCTCCAGACTTTGTTAATAACGTACTGTGTGACCTCAGACAAAACCATTTGCTTTCCATGCTACAGCCTGACCTGCTCATCAGGAAGTTAAGGACTTTTTCCTTGTATTTAACATGATACCGAAATCTCAGGTGAGACTTTGGGTGGTCTCATTACATAAAAGATGCAACAAGAGGGAAGAAGAAGAGTTGAATACTAAAACAGACATTGTGCTTTGAACACTACTGAAAAAATGCACAAGTGGGCTCATCCTCCCTTCAGCAGCGCTCTGCAGCTGCTCTTAAGTTTTTTGAATAACTTTTTGTCGAGTCCTTGGCTTTGTCGGAAGTGCCACACCAGCACACCCTAATGAAGGATATGCACACAGTGGATTTCTCCCCCTGGTAGGGAATGAAGGCAGTTCCCCAGTTATCCAAAGAAATGGAAATTTCCTTCCTTGTGTACCAACAACCCTTGGGCTTTTTTTGTCTACTCAGTACAAGCCTTGGGAGTAGAAACTTCAAGGTGCACTCAGCAAGTGCTATTATTATTAATATTTTTTCTGAAAGTGCTACAGCACATCCTGGAGACGTGGCAGACTCCTGACACCAACCCAACCCCACATGCTACTGCTATCCATGCCCATGCCTACCTGAGGTAGCACCAAGGACACTTGCTGGGAGTGGGTTTAAGGGCTAATAAAGATTAATGCTAAAGGGAGCCACCTGCCCAACATCTTCGCACATCAGAAGAGATGTTAAAAGGCCTTGGAGTCAATCACTGCTAGGGTTTTTTTGGTCACTCTTAACTTAAATGATGCGATTTTGCTGCCTGTTGGATTCCAGGAACTGGAATCTCCATACTGGATCCACACTGCAAAGGCAAATTTGCCAACAGCTCCCTACTCAGCCGAGCATCTGTGAAGCCCGTACGGAAACAAACACAGAGCTGGCCAATTTCTTACGGCATCCCAATTCAGGCTCAACCAAACCCGGTTTTGCTAAAACCGGAGCTCTCGGGCTATCCCTCGCCGTGGTGGCCAAGCCAAGCTGCCCCCCACGGCTCCCTCCTGGCTGCTCTCAGGACGGCGTCTCCCGCTCACTCGGCACACTGCACACACCGTCTGTCAATTTGTCAGGTTTTTTTTGCTAAGTTTTTATTTTAATTCCAAGGACTTTGCTTCATACAAAATGTAATTGTAGAAACAACTGCAGAATTCAAAGTTTGGCTGATAAATATTACTCAGGCAGCAAACTAGGCAATCACAGAACCTTTTTTTCTTTTTTTTTCCCCCTTTTTTTGGGTAAAGTTCCACTTGTGTTGCATGGTTGGAACTTTTATAATTTTTAACACTGTTTTTTTAAATATAAAGTTTTGCAACAAACCCCCAATTTATATCAAATATAATTAAAAATTAACAACTGATGAATACATTGTATCAAAAAAGTACGAAGATAAACATTTTCCATGCACATACTTTTTATATATATGTATATATGTATATATTTTACATGCAAACATTACTTATTCAAAGTACAGCCACTACGAGACTGGTTCTGGATGCAGAAAAACTGATCGGTGCAATTCAAGTTTGGCAACTCACTATGAGGATTCTCGGAAATATCATGTATGCGTTGAAGAGACAGCAGAGAGGCTGTAAAAAAAGGTCAGAAAACGGATTATGGACAATCGTGGTCAGGCTTGTCCATCATGGTCATCGAGCCCTACAAGGCGCGTGGAGGATTGGACAACTGGAGTCTTCATCGTGTTCTGCCTAAGCATTGGAGTGACCCAAGGACATTGTTGAGTTGTGGTAGTGCGGGGCTGGGGGTTTGGGGATCAAAAATGGTCAGGGAAGGGGCAAGGTGGAGTGGGGGAAAAAGACAAAATTATTCAGTACAGAAAGACAGCTCGTTTGCTTTCCAGTGTGGGTACAATGTTTGCATGCATGGTCAGAGAGATTGTGTTTTTCCCTCTCCTTTACTTTCTGGAGTAAAATAGTAATGTTTTCTTTAAAATTTCAAATAAAGTGTTTGTGCCTTCATATACGTAAAATATATAAAACATTTGGTCACAATCATGCTGAAGCCTGAAACAGGAAAATCCAGCAGATAAAGCTACAGAATGGATGAAGGTCTTTCTGACTGTTGGTGGGTTGGATGTGTTTTCGAACGTGTCATCTGGTTGCATAGCCCTCCGTTTGCAAATCACAGCCGTCACCCACGGCAGCCCTCTGGCTACCGCACTTCCTTTATTCAAAGTGCACATAAACACAGAGACAGAGATAGACAGGAGTTATCCTTTAGCAGAATCCAGGGATGAGATCAGTCAGAGATTATTATTTAGAAACAGAACCAAAAAAAAAACCAAACCACAGAAGAAAACGAAAACAGGTTGAATTTCCTCAACAGAAGAGCTACAGGAGATGTAAAGAACCACCCTACAGCAGACTGCTCCCTGCCCGAGGCTGAAAGACTTTTGCTGAGAGCCAAGAGACCTCCTGAGCATTTTGGTAGCATCCCATACCCTCCAATCACCCCAGTGACAAAGTGAATCACTGGAGGCCAGCGGGATCTCTAAGTGATCACCTAGAGAAGTGTCACAGTTCTGGGGCTTGGTAGATCCTCTGAAAAAATTCCTCTATCCAACCCTCTCCTCTTTCCTATCAGCATTTTTAGCGATGCACTCATCTGGCACCTCCCGTCCTTCCTCCCTGAACCCTTTCTCAGGGTACTACGTGTCCTCTGGCCACCTCGTGCCCCAAATTAGCCCTACAAGGGTTCATCAGACCCCCAGACGTGAGGTTCTGCCCGGGCTTTCCTTCAGTGCTCCCTCCCCAGCAGCACAGTGCAGTCGCCCTCTTCCCAGGCTCAAAGTGCAGAAATCCACAGGTGCACAAAAGAAAGAAACCGTCCAACGCAAGAGTCATTGCAAGAACGCAGAAATCTCATCCCTGAGAATCAGAGTTAGAGGTTTTGCTTATTATTATTATTATTTTTTTAACCTTCTCTCAACAGGCAATAAAACCACGACCCTCTCCAAGTGCCCTCACCACAAGCTGTGCCCCGTGGGACACAGCCAAGGCTCCTGCAGCCCAACCGCAACTTGGCGTGAGAGACAACGCCGCGTCTCCTGCAAAAGCATCTCCACAGATGCTCTACTTTTCCACCTGCATCTCTCCCACAGGACCTAAACACCAGTCAACGAAAAAAGGCCGGTTTTGTTTGCTGCAATTGCTCCCCTCCCACCAATAAAAGTATATTTTCAAAAGAAGAAGAAACAGAAAAGGCCAAGCAAACCCAAACCAACCCCAAAGCACGTTTCCCGTCCCCACTGTAAGTTTCCAACCTAGTCCTCGAGTTCGCTGTCCCATCATGCGACACAGGTGCTCTGGGCACCGTGGGGCTGCCCAGGCCAGCGGCTCCTCCCAGCGCTGCCCTCCCTCCCCTCCTGCCCCTCCCCACGGTCTCCCAAGCTCTGATGCATCGAAGCAAGAGGTTGCATCATCGCTGTGAAAGATTTCAAAGGTTAGGCACTTAGTAGTGAACAACTGGAGCATTCGGTAGAAACGGTGGGACCTGGAATGACAATTGGACTAATTTTCTACATAAAGAGTATTTTTTGTCTTTTTTTCTTTTTTCTTTTTTTTTTTTACTGTACAATTTACAAAAATGCACACAATGAAAAGTTAAAGTTCTATCTAATAGCTTGATATAAAACCAATAACATTTCTTCTTCTCACCCCTATGCTTTTTCCTCTTGGTTTTTTTTTTCTGATTTTTTTTTTAGTTGTTTTTTGCTAAATCAAGCTTATATTGTAAACAAGACAAAACAGTGAGGGCGTGTTGCGGTCAACAGGAGAGAGGGACGGAAAGAAAAGTCTCAGCAGCAAGGAAACAGTCCTTACAAAGTAGCTCTCTTGTGGCTTTATCGTGTGTCAGTGTGAAGGACCCGACGTGGTGAGGAAAAGGAAAGAGAGATCCACAGCAGCGGTGGCAGAGCAGAGTCTCGAGCGCGCGGCCGGCTCGGAGATGTGTCACCGACAAGGATCACTGCGGCTGAACATCGAGTCCCACTGGACCGTCCTTTGTTCTGGGCTGTGTTTCTCCTCTCCCAGTTTCGTGGGTAGATCTCTTCCTTCTTAGCGGTGAACGAGATAAAACGCGGATGCGATCTTTTCGTGTGTGTATATGTGTGTGTGTGTGTGTGTGTGCGTCCCCATTTGCAACCCCCGACTCCCACCCTGACCGGGGAGGGGGAAAAAAGAAAAATCTTTAAAAAATTAAGAAATAGCCCAACAAAACCTGTGCCAATCTCGAAAAGGATCGACAGTCTGCTTTTTTCTGCTGTCGGAGGTGAGGACCGGGAGGTGAGGACCGCTCTGCTCTCGGCTTCTTGGATTTGGCATCTGGTGCGTGTCTTTGAACTAGACAAGGCAGTAGGGAGGCAGGCAAGGGGGAGTGAGAGATGTGTTCCCCCCACTGCCCTCCCCCTAAGGAGGGAGCGTTCTTCCTCGATTTGTCTAGTGAAAAAAAAAAAAAGATAAAAACAAAAAGATAAAGAAAGAAAAAGAGAGGAGAGAGGCTGCAGGAGCATCTCCGGCCCCGGG
>NW_010202393.1:8618-12579 GCF_000695765.1 Mesitornis unicolor
CGTTGTGCTCGGACAAGCCGCGGCTCAGGCGTCCCGGGGAGAAAGTGGGCAGGCCGGTTTGGAAACTGGTGAAGTGCACGGGCGAGGAGTTAGCGGTCTTGTAAGTGATGCTGGGGCGTGGGGTCAGTGGCGTCTGTGGGAGCTGCCTCCGACCCCGGCATGGGGTACTAGCACCAGATGTCGACAGCAAGGGGCTCCCATTAACTGAACCACTGCCCTACATAAAAATTGGAACAAAGCAAATCAAAAAATAAAAAAGGGAAACACCGGACAAACACAAAGGCAGGCAGGTATAAAACAGAAGGAGAAGCAACAGGAGGGAGAGACAAGTCACAAGAGGAAAGAAAAGCGAAAAAGAGAGAGTTTAGACAAGCACAGTTAGGGGGAGGAGGTTCTCGAGAAATAATTCAACACAAGAAGTAAAGAGCTGGAGAACTGAAGTTCTGTGAGCAGTGAATAGGAACAGAAACGATCAGAGTATTAGTAGGACGCAAACTGGGAGACGGCTCCAACAGAAGGGGACACTGTCCGGAGGGAAGGCATCCACACCATATACAGGATCAACATGCACCTTACCTGGACTAGGCAGGAGCAGCTCAAAACCTATGGTTTTGGGGTGGTTTTTTTTGCAAATACAGTTTTGCAAAACAGCACCATCTGCTTTAGAGATTTTTTCAGAACATCACCCAACAGATGTGAATGCTGATGCTGGGGAGCATTTCTGTGGTCAAAATTACATTACGTGGAAGGAGGATTTGGGGGCAGGCTATTTTTTGTTTGTAGTTTTCTGAATGAAATATATTTTGATTAAATAGCCACTTTCTGAAAGAAGAAAAGAAAAAAGAAAAAAAAAGAAAACAACCAAAAACCCCTCCAAAGAACCAAATTAAAACATGCTCATCTTCTCCTCTTTAATATTACACATTTGATTTTTGAGTGGTAGAAAAGTCTGGCAGCCTCCTGAGTTACAAATAGTGACATGTGGGAGTGAACTAAGCTACAGTAAGTTAAAAAATGCCATGAGAGAGAGGAATGGGCCCTGGTTTTGGCATTTCTCTTTACATTCTTCCAGGGCAGTACATGAACAACCCTGCAAGTGCATTTTAAAAATCCCTCATCCTTTCGTGACCTAACATTTTGAGCCCAGACCTTTAATCTTTAAATAGCAGCTTTTCCTTCCTATAAGAACATCAGGTTGTTGCTTGTTGGGCTATCAATCACTGCTCATTTTGCTCTGCCAGGTTTTTCCAGCACAGTTTTGAGGGCAAGCCCAGCAGTGCTGGAGACTCAGCACAGCCTCTGCATGTAGAGGCTGTTTTAGCCACAGTTGCCATGAGTTGTTGATAGGATGGGAGGAAATGGCCTCAAGTTGCACCAGAGGAGGGTTAGATTGGATATTAGGAAAAATTACTTTACTGAAAAAGAGATCAAGCATTGGAAGAGGCTGCCCAGGGAAGTGGTGGAGTCACCATCCCTGGAGGTATTAAAAAAACACGTGAATGTGTCACTTCAGGACATGGTTTAGTGGGCATGGTGGGGTTGGGTCGTTGGTTGGACTTGACTGGAATCTGAGTCTTTGCTTTTATCTTCTTTCATTTTTCACCTGCTCCTTTCTCTGGCTCCTTCCCTTTCCAACCTTTCTCTCTGCTACAGATCCATAGTCCCATCCCGGGTACCTGCTCCCCAGTCAAGCTGCCTCCCCATAGTAATGGAGGAGATGGTGACCACCATCCAGTGACCTACAATGTCCCAACATTCGGGGAAGATGATCTGCTTTTTCCAGGGTCCTGCAGCTGAGCACCTCACAACTACAATACTTACAAAAGAAAGCAGAACTAAATTGTTCTGGTAAGTATTAAGCTGTCCAAAAATGGTTTTGCAAGATTTACAAACGTCTTTTATCCAGGACCAATTCAGGAAGTGGTCTTGATTGTAAAAAAAATCTGTGAGGTCTCTTTTCAAAATGTCCAACAAGCTCTGCCTTGCAGAAGCATTTTGAAATTCCAAGAAGTCTCATCTCATTAAAAAAGATGCTTTTCCCAGATTCATCATGAAGTGGGATTTATATTTAAAATTTCACCTGCACTGAAAAGGAAACAGTGAAGATGCACAACATTTCTATGTGGGTCAAAGAAAGCATTGGGAGTTGACCCAAAATGAAACATCTATAGCTTGGTTTTCTTGTCTCCTTCTCCTTTTTTGTTTTTTTTTTAACTAAAAAACAAAAACAAAAACAAACCTGCAAAGAACCACTTTTTGAACCAAACCTGTTCTGATTTTTGGCTTGGCTGTAGCTGGAACGAAGCCACCTTGTTGGCAGGGTGAAGCTCAAAGCCAGCCTCTCTTTTTTGGTAAGGACCTGGTGAACCCTTCTGGGCCAGGGCTTCTGGGAAAAGCTGCATCTCCCAAAGAGAGGGACTAACTAACAAAGAAAATACCTGAATGTTAACAAGTGCCATGTTATCAATCCAACAAGACTGAGTGGGGTGTCTGGGAGATGCCTTGAGTCACTCACTCTATAGGTGACTACTAGAAGGCCATCAAGCAATATTTCCATCCCTGTCTTGGATTTGAAGCACGAAGCAGGACCCCAAAGGCTTTACCTCCTACTGCCTAGCCTTTCCCATTCTGTCTCCTTTATTTTAGGCAAAGCATAGAAAACATGCGTGCATCTCTGGAAGACCTTAGGGCTCTTTTCCCACCCTGCATCTCCTCACCTGTCTGTGTGGACCTTGCTCTGGACCTCCGTTGGGTGAGGTGGGCCTGCTCTGATCAGTAGACTTGGCCTGAGAACGGTCCCGGCTGCCATAGCGGTCGCAGGAGTAGAAGCGCTGCTTTTCAGAGGAGGAAGAAGAGTGCTGCTTCCTCTCTTGGGACCGGCCGCGTTCCTGCTTCTTGTCCTTGGAAGAAGACTCACCAGACTGGGCCACTGAAAGGAGAATATTGGTTGAGGGTCACCACTACGTGAGGAACTCCCGAGTGAGGGGCAGGGTGTCCTTCCACACAGATGGGACCCCAAGTCACATCAGATGACCTCTCTGCATCCTGAAGGGAGGAGGCTGAGGGACAAATCCTTGTTTGCAAAGCACTTACCAGCTTCTCCATCGGCCAGCTGATGGGGGGACCTGTCCAAGGACTTCTGCTTCTTCTCTTTCCGCCGGTGGCAGCGGTGGTGATGGTGGTGATGCCCTTGCTCTGGTGGCATGCGCTCCAGGGAGTACTCATAGAGGTGCATGGCATGAGGGCGCTGCGGGGTCAGTGTGGAGACTGAGCGCTTCATGGGGCTTGTGTCCGGGATGGGCTGCAAAGTAGACGGAGGGACATGGAGCAGAGTGAGGGCAGGCACTGCACCATGCTCCGCTGCTCGGTTCCCAACGTGGGGAGGGTCATACAGTGAGAGATAGGGGCAAGGAGGTGGAGGAGAAAAATGGTTAACGGGCTATAACTGGAATAGGCAGAAGGACTTGTGGAATGGTAGGTTTAGTGTGAAATTTGCGGAGCAAATGTGATCTCCACTTGCTGGAAAGGGCTTTACTTTTAGCAGAGTGCCAGTCCACAGGTACCAGGGGTGCAGAGCGATATGCCAAAACACAAACACAGTGATACTCCTTCACACCAAACACAGCCTTCACAGGAGTCAACAGTTGATTAGCAGGGTTAAGGGCAGCACAGTAGCCAAGCATCTCACAAAGGTAGTTCTCCAAGACCAGTTTCACCTAAAGTTGCTTCAGGGCCTGTGGTCATCCCAAAGCAACTTGAAGGAGGAAAGCGTGAAAGCGTTGCTGGGCATCACATGGAAAGGGAGAAAAAATCAGGAATAATAAGTGGGCAAGGTACAGGCCAAGCCATCTCATAATTAATTCTATCTCCCTGCAACTGGTGGCTCCCATCAAACATTTAAACCTTGCTTCTTGTCCCACCATTACTCCTCAAAGCATTCATGACTGGAACAAGCAGGAAT
>NW_010202393.1:12610-27688 GCF_000695765.1 Mesitornis unicolor
CAGGACATCTCCAGAAATGACTACTTGTGTTTGCTCTTGCTGTTTTCAAATCATTTGTGACCAAACATCTGGACAAGGAGCACAGTAACACTGCCTCCCATGGACACCACTGGACCCCGTCCTCATGCCAGTGACAGATCAAGACTCTGCTCCCCTCCCTTTGGGTTCAAAGCCTTACAAAGATGCTCTGCACAAACCAAGACAAGCAGATCGCAGGACAGCAATTCTCACAGCCTTTCCCTTCCCTACTGCCCAATCACGGGGTATAAAGCTCAGAAAATTAGGACAGTTCCCATGTGTCCTAGCCTCCAGCTGGCTCTGCGGTGGAGACAGGGCTTCATCCATCCTCTGGAGGCTTCCCTGGTCTACCACTTCACCAAAGCTGTGGAGCAGAGGAAAGATCTCAGAGCCTGGTGGTCCAGCCTGATGGGGAAGGAGATCAGGATGTCCCCCGGTCCCTCAGCCCTTATGTTTGTTTGAATTCACAATCCAATATGTGCCTCCAACGACAGCTCCTGCAGAACATTTACCTTGCTCACTGTAACCTTTCCAAAAAGCCCTGAATTATTTTTACTGCCGATGCTATTTTGTTTGCTTACTCTGAAATTCAGATCTCCGCTGCCCCGTGATATTTGCACAATGCAAAGCCCGTTGTTTTGCAGCTCTGCTGGTTATTTTGAGTGGAAAGAACCACTCTCCCTCCCATTGGGGTTGTTTATCCTGGGTGCAAAGGTGTGGTCTGGGCTGAATTTTCATTTGTTTCTCTCTCCCTTGCTAGGCAGTTGCCCAAATTTTGGGTCTTCCCACTGGAGGGCAAGGTGTGCTGCTAGAGCTGGGAGGATTGGCAGAGGCACAAGGAAGGGACTGGTGAGCTAGGGGAGCACAGCATGGCCTGCAGCATCAGGGTCTGACCAGGGTCAGTTGGCAGGACCGTGTTTTTCTGCATTTGTCTCCTCTGGCGGCCTTTACTGTGTGGGCAAGAAATTAAACTGGAGAGCTTCGTGTTTGTCCCTGCTTACTGTTGAGACTGAAGATGGACGAAGGCAGAGAGGTCTAAACTGAACAGTATAATGGGCAAAAAAGTGAAAAATAAGAATGCTTTCTACTAAAAACACTTATCCAGATTTTCAAAATCCACATAGGAGCTGCCAGGAAGGAGACAACAAAAAGTGAGCCCAATAGATAAGAAATTAACACTTCTCTTTGGACTTTGGGCCTGATTATGTGCTTTTTCCAGGGACAGAAGTCCCCACTGACACTAATGGGAAGTGGCAAAGCAATGAATACCCTTTCCACAAATCCTGACAATGCTCTCGTTACATTAACGGGCCATGCACAGGCTCCCCACAAGCCTCAGGAGACCACACCATAACCCTTCAGAGAGTTACTAATTGCTTCTTCATTACCAAACCGATTGCTTTCACTTCCTAAATTCCTGTGCAACAAGGCATACAAAAAACAAATAAATAAGCAAAACAAACAAACAAAAAGTCCCTGCTATTATAGCGTGCGGCGTGCAACTGGGGATCGAGGGAACTGCAGCAAAGTGGAAAGAGGTAGCGACTGCGTCAGTGCAACATTGGACTCCAAATGAGAAGGGGAAAAAGTAAAGGATTAAGGAAGGTTAATTATTTCTTAACATGAATTTAATAGGATACAACTTAGTGCAAACTACATACTGCTAGGTAACTCCCAGGTGACCGTGCTTTGCTCCTCTGCAAACAATTCGGACAAGATGAGAGACATTATTTGAAGCAGCCCCACAGTACAGCCATTGTCAGACATCACGGCAGATGTGCAGCAGACACGATGACGACAAGGGAGGGAGGTGACGAGGGAGGAGGACAGCAAAGAGGGAGGGAGGAGGTGAGATTGAAAGCATAGGAAGGTTTGGTTTTTTTTTAAAAAAAGTGGAACGTAAAAAGACAGAAGAATGACAGGCAAACAGAAAGGGAGACATCCCAAAACAGAAAGCATTGCAAATAAGAGTTATAAGGAACTCAAAGTTTGGGGGGAGCAGAAGCAACACATGAGAGGGAGGGTGGAGGGGGAGACACACACAGAGAGTACATCAGTTATTCAGCTGAAGCTACAACCACCAAAAGATTGCATTATTAAATGAGGTTAGATGTGCTCAGATATCAGGGGCCTGATTCACAACTAAATCAGACAGCTCCCACGCAGGGCAGCCGTGCCCTTGGGAACACACACTGCAAGAGAGACACTCGCTCCTGTGGATACCTGACCACAACGGCGAGGAGCTTCCCAAGGACAGGCTGGTGCTGCTGGCATCGCTGCTGCCAACCGCATCGCCTCGCAGGGAAAGATGCTACCTGTGGTCTAGAATAAAGGACAACTTTGTTCTGGGAAGTGAGTGGGGGGAGTGTGGGTTTGCTGTGGGGGGAGTGGGGGTTTGCTTTGGGGTCTGTTTCTTTTATTAAGCGTGTTGAGTAGTGCTCCTGATAACACAGAGAATCCCAGCTCTCAAAGACTGCCGCTTCTGAAGCCAGCTGGGAAATTTGTTAGCTGATGAAGCGTGGCTTGTGCCAGCCTGAGCACATCAGCAAGAAGATCCTATCTGTTGGAGTTATGGCTGTGTATACAGCACACAGGCTTTTAATTTTAGGGTGCAGCATCCTATCTTTCATGTTCTGCTTCCCACAGAGAGCAATGGGCACAGCCCACACCCACGGGCTGCTCACTCCTGGCTGCCCTTGAAATGAGAGAGACACGGCTATGAGTGGTGAGATGTTCTGACACATGGGAAGTGGCACCGTGGCTGGAGAGCATCCCGGACAACAGCTGGCAACAAACTTGTGAAATGCCCAAAAATGACCCGTGAAAACCATGGCATCCTATGCACTAAGTAGTGGCCACAAGTTGCTGTAAAAGCCAACTCCAACGATAAGACTTTTTTGGAACAAGTTAAACAAGAGAAAACCTCAATGACATTTTACTGACCAAAGCCACAATACAGCATATGCTAAATACTAAGGGAAAATAAATAAAAACAGGGAGGCCACTTAGTATCTCAATGCAGCCTTCTAGACACAGGCTCCCTGGTATTTGCTGTGTCTACTACATCCATCAAAGAGAATCACAGCACACCTCCAGCTTTTTTTAC
This sequence comes from Mesitornis unicolor, assembly GCF_000695765.1. Lineage (NCBI taxonomy): Eukaryota > Metazoa > Chordata > Aves > Mesitornithiformes > Mesitornithidae > Mesitornis > Mesitornis unicolor. The sequence continues at coordinate 15,735 of NW_010202393.1, forward strand.
GGCTAGGGCACAGGAGCATGCCTTGACTGTCTGGCTAGGTAGACAGCATGCAACTGTCAATGGGAAAATTATGCCTACCAGGACATCCTAGCACAAAGGCTGGTTACCTGTCTCCAGGTTCAGCAAACATCATTTAAAACAAATATTTACAAGTAACTTCCAACAACACGGCAAGCAGAGAGAAGGCACTGAGTTCTTGACCTGCTCTCTCAGTCTCCTGCCGTCAGCAAAGCCTCATTGCTCACCTGAGTTTCAGCGGCCAGGCGTGGCATGGAAGCCGCCCGCCCCTGGCTCTCCAGGCCTGGTTGATGCTCTCCGTTGGCAACTGTGGGGCTGATTTCCTTCATTTCTACCACCTGATCAAAACAAGAAATGGTTTGAGTAGCAAGAATGCGAGCATCACCTTTGAAACCATCATCTGACCAGACTTCTGCTAAGTTTGATTTAATTGTGAAGAAAAGCCGGGAGGAGAAAGAGTAAATTAAGAGCCGTGGAGTGCCCAGGTTACTCTATCTACAGTGCTATGTTCAGGAAGGGTAAGAGTGGGCCAAGCTCTTCCACCAGCTGTGGCAATGAGCTCCAGCTCTGACCCATAGACCTCTCCTCTGAGTTTGTAGACTAATGACAATGAGATTGGGAAAATGGGACAACTAGGAAGAGATAATCGTAAGTAATCTATCACAGCAGGCGTGTAATTCCAGGAAAAGCTGTCCACGTGTCCAGCTATCAGGCTTGTTTTTTCTCCATAACGTTCAAGCAAACTTTGGGTTACAAGAGAAAGCAAAGCTCGTCTCAAGGGACAGAAGACCTCTTCAGCTCTCAGGAAAGTGTCTAGGCTGTTGTGTGTTAAAATCTACCTCATTTCACCCTGTCTTCACCTGTTTGCTCACCCTTTCAATGGGGATTTCTTCTGAGTGGCCTCGTTCAAAAGCTGGTGTTCTGGTTTCATAAAACACGTCCTGGGTACGTTGGGTCCCCCAAGAACTGGACTCTTTGATCCCACCCTCTGGGGGTGGCCTGTCAGAAGGAAAAGAGGAAAAAAGAGTAACTCTCTTGTAAAGAGGTTTTGCTGACCTTATTTTGATGAAGGTAAACTGCTCAGATACCCTTTGAGGTTTCACTTGTCAATCCAGTTACAGGATAGGCACAGCTGCTGGTGAAGCTATAAGGTCTCCTGAGTTTTGCCAGGGCCACTTCCTACATAATCTGAAGATCCCATAAGCAACAAAGAAACCAACCAAGCGAGCAGTTGTTGTTTGTTTTGGTTTGGTTTTTTGTTGTTGTGTTTGGTTTTTTTCCCAATAACAAAGGGAAACAAACTTCTACAACTTAAGTTCTGATGAAGAAAAATGAAGAATTTTGGAGTTCAGGCAAATTATGGATGCTACACTAGTTAGACCAAGAGCCCTAAATGCCATTGGTCAAACAAATACTAAAGCACATTCATGAAATGTATGGTGGTACAAATGGCCATGGGTTTGACTGTTGAATCCAGTGTTGGGTTCCTCATCAGGGTTATTTGGGACATTTAAACCTCAGATGGCTCTCACTAAAAATCCATAGCACTTGTGACTCAGAGGAAAGTCACCTGAAGAAGAGCAGGAAATGGAGAATTGATTAGGGATCGCTGCTACAGTAACTGTTTGTTAAGCTCTCTGTGGAGGTATTATTTTGCCTAAAGAGCCAGATTCTGTCGTGGAAAGTCTCAAGAAGCTCTTGCTGTTATGAAATGTCATGAACTTGAGGATCTTGTTTGATCCCAAGGGCCTTTTTACTCCCAAGAACTCAGTGCATTAGTGATTGGTGGGTTGGTGTTTCCTTGGTTGTTTTCCAAAGATCCCAAATTCCTGTCAGTAAACTCACACTTAACACTAGCCACAATGGAAAGCTCTCTAATTAAGACACAGAGGAGACCGTTGAGAAAACATGCAGCTCTGGAGAACCCAATGCTACCACCACGTGGATAACTGCACCAGAGGTGGCAGTGGGAAGCAGAGCCACCCTGAGGCATTTTGGTGTCACCAGCTGTGCTGCCCCATCTTCAGAGCAACTGAACCAGCAGTGGTTGGGGTTGATGTGTGCCCAGCATGTCCCTCCTCTGCATTACAGCGTTGGTGAGGAGGTCACGAGATACTCACAACGCGCCCCCGTTGTTGAGCGAGGCTGAGCTCTTCTGGCGCAGGAACGCCTTGGCGTTGTTGAATGCTGCGGGCTGGGTCTGCTCCAAAGTGGCCTTCAGGGGGTGGAAGAGCGACACCGGTCCAGGCTGCAGAGCACAAGGAAAGGTTGTCAGAGACAGAACTGTGTGTAGAGAAGATGGATTGCAGTATATTTTCTAGTTAATAAAATATCCACTTTGTCACCCTGAAAGATCAGCCCAGCAGAAAGCACAGCCCAGCCTGCCCATAGCTGTACGAGGCTCTGGAGGACACTTGCAGCCCTCAGCTTTGCACAGGACAAAGTTGGGCTGCAGTCTCCTTTCTCTCTAACAAAGTATCCCCCTGGTCACCAAGGCGCAGCAGGGATTTCATGCACCAATGTAACCAAAGGGGCTGTGCAATTTGTGACACTGGGTCTGCTCCAGGTCCCACGTATGAGGCAGAGAAGTGAGCCATGCTGGACATCATCTGGGTGATCGTCCTGAAATCAGCAGGTATTTGTCCTATCAGAAATTGTTGGGTTTTTCAATCCCAAGCCAATTGTGTGCGAATATTTTCAAGAAATTGTAAAAATCTTCGAAGCTATTAAAACCAAAAAGATTTTGAATATTTCCCATTTTCAGAAGTAAATTAAACATTTTTTAGCCAAACTATCATCAGCTTTCAATAATTCTTTGGTGTCCCAAAGAAATCTTTTGGTGTTCTCCAGTCCTTAGGCCACTCTGCAAATTTTGAGTGCCAAATGTCACTTGACATTCTTCGGAAAAGATCTTTCCAAACCCATTGGAAAAGGCAACTGCAACAATTATTTTATTTTTTGAGAGAGACACAGACTTCCAGGAGAAGTTTCCATTTCTGAGACAGCATTTTCAAATCCTGCCTGGAGAAGCATCCCGACTTTCTGGATGAGATGTGACAGTGACTCTTATGAGGGCTGCCCAACGCCAGAGAAGAAGCTGTCCAATAGGGAGGACTGAGAAGGACACCTTTTGGCTGAGTACCTGGCACAGGCCTCCAGGAGGCTGGACTTGGTCCCTGCTGTTCTTATTCTGCTTGTAGAAGTCAAATATCATCAGCGCAGCATAGACCTTCCCCACGGTCATCTCATCGGCTGCCAAAGGATGGTGAAATGCAGCAAAGATGTTCAAAAGAAGAGAAAAATAAGTCAAAGAGCACAAGAAATAACCGCAATTTGGCATGAAAAACGAGGAGAAGGAAAAGGTAACGTTAGAATAATGAGGCAAAACAGACACAGAAAAGTGGGGGAAAGAAGAAAAGACAAAAAAAGGGTTACAACGGACTTCTCCTGGTCTTTGCCTGTTGCTGCCTTTCCCATTTGAGGAGGGGGCTCCTATCTCTCGCTTTCTGTGGGAAACATTCACAGAGACCACGTAGAAAAAACACACAGGCAGGAAAGCTCTGTGGCATTGTAAGACAGAAGAATTGCTAAATTAATACCAGATCCACAACCAGCTTTTTATCAGCAAAGAAGCCTTATTCCTATTCCTTTGAATTACAGTCAACCAGGGCATACTGGACTAATATACCTTTAGAGAGTATTTCATTTTTCCAGATGTCTCTTTTCACCCTCGCAGCTCTGCTACCAGCCCTTCCCTGCATGGCAGTGGAGCATGTCCCATAGAGCAAGGAGTTAAAGCAGCAGATACACAGGCATCAAGAGAGGAGGGGAGGAAAAGACTTAAGTAGTCAACTCCCACTGATTTGCACTTCAGCTCCTTCAATTTTCTTAATTAACATTGCTCTGCACTGTTTCTCATTAATCAGGAATCCACAGCCCTCGTCTTGGCCAATCAAGATAATGGCAAACTTTCAATTTTCTCAGCATGTTCGCCCAGGACATCATCAAGTAACATAAAGGCCTTCAGCCCCAAAATACCTCACTTGTGATTCTGTAAGTTCTCAGCAAACTTTTATTTTCTTCTCCTGGTTTTCTGGAGCCCATATGGTAGAAATTGCTCTCCTGTCCTGTAAGGCACAGGCTGGAGGCAGACAAAGTTACGAAAAAGCTCTGGAAGAGGCCACACAGGGCATTGGTCACTTCTTGGCACCAGGTTTTTCTTATTTTCTAAGCACAGAAAGCCTACTGTAATGCAATGAAATACTTGCCTAGATGTGTTCTCAGCTTCCCTACATTTACATGACCATAGCATGGAGGTGCAGTCTGTGAACCCTGTGGAGATGATACCTAGAAGCTGAACTGCACTTGGTTAATTTGCGTTCTTCATCCTCCAGATGACTGAGCACCTGGATGGGTGCAGGGACAGGGCAGGCAAGGAGGGAGAGACCTACTCTGGGCTGCTCAGGTGGCTGGGATGGGTTGGGTGCTTACTGATGAACCACTTACGTTTGTGAGGAGGCACCAGCAAATCCAGAGTCTTCTGGGAGAGATTGGGCCAAACCAGGGAGATCTCCTTTCTCAACTCAGCATCGCACTGGTGCTGTTTAACACCCCCTGCAGAAAGGGAGGGGAAAGAGGCACATGAAGAGCAGCCAAAGCCCATGTCCCGTCAGTGCATACCACAGAAGTCATCTCTCCACTCCCATTTCTCAAGTCCCGACCCAGCCCCAGCCCAGGCTGATGTTCCAAAGGGCATCGGTGACCTCCTCAGTGACAGAGGTCTGTGAACTCAGTGCAACCATCATCGCCTCAACCTGCTGACTCTTGGCTGTTCTGGGGGCTTAAGCTTAAGCTCCGACTTACTCTACCTGACTACAGGTGTCTGTGAATTTGGGCTGTTGGATAAACCCTCTTTAACACCAACTCTTCCTGAAGTTTTTGGCAATGAGGTGTCAGCACGTTGCTGTACCAGCAGCATCCAACAGCAGCTACACTGCAACGTAAACCAGAAAGAGCCAGCTGCAGTGGCATCATTCAAATGGCTAAAGCAAGGTCTCAATACCCGGGGGGCAAAGTGATTAAAGGATATGAATGCAGCGCACAATAAGCAATTAAGTAGCTCATCTGAATGACAGAGATTATTTCTCAAAGAGAGAGGTAACGGGAGGAAGTTCTGGGTACTCTGCTACATGGTGGTTTGAACTCCCACACGGAAACTCATTAGGGAGAGTTTATTAAGGGCCTGGTAGTCCTGCTAAAGACTCGATTAAATGTAGCACACAAAACCTATTTAAACAAAGCACGGAGCAACAGAAAAGGTCATAAACTCACAACCCACAGCTGATATAAAGCTTAGAAAGAATCCAGCTCTATCAGCTGAGCAATCTTCTCCAGTTTCCTTCCAGTACGCGGCCAAAAAAAGGGGTCAGAGGAGCTTTTTTCAGGTCAAAAAGACTGTTAGAATTACTATTGCTGACACGTAACTAGAAGTCTAAAACAATACAAACTCTCAGCATCCTTATCTAGAGGTTATTACTAAAATACGGTGCTGGGCCCTAAAATCCCAAGCAGTCCTAATCACATCCTTAGAAATGAGCATCTGATATTTGGCGTCACTCCCTAGGGGAGTCCCTGTGACCTCAAAATTTGGCTTCTTCCAGCAGTGCCTACACATAGCATCAAAGTTTAAGCAACATATGAGGGAGGTAATTAATACAAAGAGGTAGAAAGGCTGGCCAAAATCCACTTCAGAAAAGCACAACATCCTCACCCTGTCTTACCTTTTGCTTGTAAGAGCATTGTTCCCTCTTGTTAGCCTTTAAATTAGGTCCAAAAAGTGCTTTGGCTGGTCATGCCTTAATTCTGACCTCAGCCAGCCTGATTAAATAGTGTAACGACCCAGAGAAAAGGCCAGTGTATTTTATCTCATTGCAATGTTTAATTGGGAAGTCAAGTAAATGCCTGATTAAACACTTAAACAATTTTTTTCTCAAGGTGGAATGTGGTTCATGGCACTGCTTTGCTGCCCGCAGACAGCAATTGGAGGGGAAAGGTAGTTCTCCCCTCATGGTGGAATAGTTTAGAGAAGAGGTGCAGAAACTCATTTCTATTATACAGCAGCAAGCAAACACACAGGGATTCTCCTCTGAGAGCTGCAACTGGGATGGCTCACGCTGTCCCTATCTCATTGTCAAGGATGCCAGGATGCAGCCATCCCAGAGTCCTCTCTGTTGCCTGTTGGGAAGACACCAAGCCAACAGACGACATATTGGGGCTTGAGCCCATGGTCAGCCATCACCCCCCTCTCACCTGAGGCGAGTTTGATTTCCAGGGCAGTGCGGATCAAGGCCATCAGCGTGGAGGTGAAGTGGACAGTCAGATCTTCAGGAGAGATGGGCATGTTCATCCGGACCAGGCGCTGGGGAGAAAAACACGGTGGCTGTGAGCAGGGGTCAGGATTCCTCCCCCCCACCCCTTCTTCCCCCCAGGAGCCCTTTGAAACAACCAGATCACAAAGGGGCTTAAGCTTTTGTGCGCTGAGCTAAACTGCATCTTCTCCACAGAGATGTCAGTTCCTTTCCAGGAGCAGGTCTGAGATGTAACAGTGGCTTTAGTGGTTAAACAACTGATTTGCCAGCATTTGTACTGCATTTGAATGCTCCCATCCCATTTCCCAGCCTGGTACCCTGCTTCTGGCAGTCTCCAGCTACGTCTGTAGCCTCCAGTCCTGTGGCTGGCACCCATTGCCCCTGCTAAAGCAGCATGCTCAGGAGATACAAACCACAAAGCCACCTCTGCCATCCTTTCCTACACTTGCTACCGTCACCTCTATTCTGGCTCCACACCAAAAGCTATAACAACAAGCAGGACCTCACACCATTGAATGAAGTTAAGATGATTTTCCTCCACCACCCCAAGATGTGGCTCCAACCAGAAATTGTAGCTCTTCCAGCCATGCAGGTGGCCAGAGTGTAAGGAAGACAATTCTGGTGGCAATGACAACAGGAGGTGTGTGAGGGCTTTGCATAGGAGCTCTGCAGTCTCTGCAGCGGTGCCACGATGATGCATTTTGTACACATATAAAATAAGGCTGACGAGCCCTGTGGTGCAGCTCAGGTGCTCTGGGAGAGCTTGGGGCTGGCTGCTGGTAGGTAAAGGTGTACAACATCCTTTTTATTGGAGACACTTGGGTTCTGTCTCCCCTTTCCCTGCTGGCACCCCAGGAGCAATGAAGGCCCTCTCCCTTCCAGTCAATGATCTACACAGCTCCGTTTGGAACTTAATCACCAAGAAGGGGCTGGATTAATGTGAGTAGGACTATAATCTTACCCAACTATGTTCTTTCAGTCCCTCGGGATCAATATCTTCAGAGATCTTCAGACCTAGTAGCAACTCCTTCCCCATCCCCAGTCAGCTCCACCTCTGACAGGAAAAATCCATAATTCCTGTGAGCAGCGAAGCACCTGAGATAGTTTTGGGCAGCTGTGGCTCCCCTAACACTGGCAGCACAGCATGGCAATACAGAGAGAAGCACTCTTCAAGCCTTGCTGATAACCTTAGCAACGCGTTTAAAGGATAGATTTCTTCTCCTTCAGCAACCTAATGATTTCTCAGCTCCTCAGCTTTCACAAGCTCTTTCGAAACTTCCTTGGCCACAGCTGTATCAGACAAGCCTCTGTGTTTCCGTTCTTCAAGGTCTGTGCAACCCGAGGAAGTCACCAGGCATTAATCTGCCTCAGCAGAGCCTGGAAAGCCAAGTGTGAGCTTGGCCGGGGCCCCGTGCTCGGGAGGGAATTTCATCCATGTCTGAAAGCAGCTTACCCTGTTATTTTGATCCTTATCGCAGAACAGAAACCTTCTCTTTGTTTAACAACAGCCCCACACGCTGTTCAGAAATTGAAGCCCGATCAGCAGCAGGGTGCTTAGGCAGGGGGTGCAGAGCCAAAAGCCCCCCTTTAGCCCCGCACACCACAGTCCCAAGCAGCATTCATGGCTGGGAAGTTTTTTGAGGGATGCAGCATCGCTGGTGCAGTCCTGGCTCCAGGTGCCACTGCGGGGACCTGGGGACGCCTTGCATGGACCCGCTCACCCCCCTTGCTGGGCTAAGGGAGCTGTGGGGTGCAAGCACCTGTGCTTATGGATGGGATTCGGTGGCGAAGGGAAATGCCCTGATAACTTCTGCCAGCCAAGGAGAAAATGTCCCTCCTGGAGGGAATGTGTGCTGGTGCTGGCAGGGGCGAACAGAAGGCACAGGGCACTGGTCCAGTGCAAAAATCTCCTTCTGAAGTGAGCTGACATTCAGAGGAGCCGAACCTCCTTATTTATCTTATTACATGTCTCGGGATCTCATTGCATGCTGCAGGGACAAAAGACTCGTGTAACAACCTACCCTGTCTCCTGAAGTCTGAGACACACCACTGTAATCTCAAAGAGCTTTCTTAAAGCATGCCCAGAGGTTATCTCCCCTGTCTGACAAGCCTCAGAGATAGGGAAATCAAAGCCAAGACTCTCCTCCCTTTATAATTCAATTACAGTATCAAATGCTGGCAATGCCACAACTATTTTTTTTTCGGTTCACTTGTGTCGAATGAAACAGGATTTTACCTCAGACTTCAGCCCTCAGCACACAGAAAATTACAACAGAATTACTACATAGAGTCCACAGTTACCACTTACTGTATCCTACTGAATCCCACGGCAGTGGGAGAGAGAGTTAAGGGATGGAGAAAGAAGATGCATGGATGCAAACAACAAGCAGATGAGAAAAAACTCCCCCCAGGAGAGCTCTATCCTCACAAAAACTAGTGCCAAAATACATTTTGGGACTGAGACATCCCAAGTCCCCCCAGCTGACTTTCTAGACCAAATTCCCAAAGGACATGGGTGCAGATCACAGGCCACATCACGGCCATATGCAGCAGTGCTGTGTGAAGGTCTTTCCTTCTACATTTTAATCAGAGACAAAGGATTTAGAGGGAGATTTCCAAGGGGGTACATGCAATTGCACACTTGCAGAAAGGTTGGCTGAGCAAAACTCCCTTGTAAGCGCTGCAAAGAGTTGTCTGAAGAGCCTTTCTCCAAACCAAGCTGCTTCCCACCCTCCTGCCCTCCCCACACTGCCCAGTCTGCACCATTTAAGCTGATGGTCTTGATGATCTCAGAGGTCTTTTCCAGCCTCAATAATTCTGTGATTGTTATTTTTTTTATATCCCAATACGCAAACTGGTCAAACAGGTCAGCCTGGACAGCTTTAAGTGTTCAGGTGATTTTATAACTGGGGAGCAGGAAAAAAGGTACAAATTCCCCCTGGGTGCCCAGCCCTGGTAAGAGAAGGGCTGCTCCTCTTCCTCCCTTCACCCCCAAATTCCTACTGCAGCTCTGAGGCCAGCAGCAGATGGAGTCTCTGCTCCTGGTTCCTGCTTGGGGAACCCTCCTCCAGCCCTTGGTTTTAATTAGGTGGTTTCGGAGGCATCCCCCTTGCACTCGTTAATGTTTCTGCAGGAAAAGGCCCCAGAGGCAGGAGCTGCAGTATGGTCTCTGGAGTCTCCTAATTAACTCTGTGCAGATAGCGAGGTAGAAACAGATCGCTGCGGTTACTTGTGTGGTTAGGAGGGGTGCAGACACCCCTTAGCTTCTGGTAATGATTTCATTGCAAATAAACAAAGACATCGCTAACAAGAAACCAAATCTTTGTGTCAGGCGAATTTGGCAGAATTTGCGCCCTCCAGCATTTGGTTTCTGCAGATCTTCTGCTTGGAAACTTCTTGGACAATGTCTGAATAGGCAGGGAATGCATTAAGGAAATGGGGAGAAATCCATCAGGGTGTCAAAAGCCCAGACGTCTCCTGCTGCCTCCCCGCCTGACCCAGAAAGCGAGCATGGAATAGAAATATCTGAACAGAAATATCTGCACTGCAAATCCCATTCACTGACATGCTTGTCCAAACGTTAGCGGGAAGAGGAGAAAACTGAGCTAGGAATGCCAGGAAAACCAGCTGGCACCCTGATGGAGTTGAATTATTAAGAGCACCCCGCCAGCAGCTCCTGCAACCTCTGGGACAGGAACTACCCTGGGAATAATTCCCAAACATGAATAAATTCGGGACAATGGAGCACTGCTTGTGGGAAACGAGGCTGAGTTTGGTGAATAAATTATTTGCTATGAATAATTCAGCCCGACCTAGTTGTAATAATTCTACTCTCATTTAACTCTTCCGTTGGCTTCAGTGAGGTGTGCCATGGCCTTCCTCCCTCCCTTGGCCAAGAGAGAAACCAGGTCTGTGCCCCCGAAATGTGGGCTCTGTCCCCCTCACACAACCAGACCTGCTGCACAGGATGGTCATCTCACCTTCAGATGGTGCAACCCTGCTCCTTGTCCAGCAAAAGAAATGGGGCGTGCAAAGCTGTGCTTGACAGCACCAAGGGAACCACAAAACAAAGTGAAGAGCCCCCTCCATCTGCCAGCATCACCCTGCAGACCCCACACGGGGCTTTGCCTGGAGCCAGGCTGGGCAGAGGTAGAGAGGTGTCTGCTGGTCATGCTGTCTCCTCCTGGCCCAGGAAAGGGAGCTGAAAAGGCAGCTCTGAAGAGCAGCAGTTTGGGTTATCACCTTTCCTGGCATCACACTGCTCCTAGGAATCACACCCCCAGGCTCTCTCTCAAATAAACCCTCCTCCCACCACACTCTCGCAGACATCTCCGAGATGCCTTGTCAGCACTGTAGTGTTGAACAGATTTAGAATCACAGAATCATTAAGGTTGGAAAAGACCTCTAAGGTCATCCAGTTCAACCATCAACCCAACCCCACCGTGCCCACTGAACCATGTCCTGAAGTGCCACATCCACACACTTCTTGAACACCACCAGGGATGGCGACTCCGCCACTTCATGTAGCAGCATCATGGGCATCTCCTCTTCCCATTTACTCTACAGGCACAGGCAAAGCTCTGTGGTGCAAAGAATGGACCGACTCCAGGTCCTACCCTTACTGCTACTGCCGAACAGCATGTACATCCCAGGATGCTTTGCTGTAAACAAACTGAGTCTGGCTAAGAGGCCCCTAAGTCTCAATACACACTGCGAGAGAGTGAAAAAACACCACCACCCTCCTCTGAAAATGGTACCAATGAACCCATCTCAAGATACCAAAGCAAAGCCAAAATGGTTTTCTTCCCTATTTTCATCTATCTGGGTAGAAAAGAACCTTTAAATTAATTTCCTACACCCTTTTCTCCCCACCCCAGCACAGGATAGAGCTCTCCTGGTGCCCGCGCAGCACAGCCGGAGGACCCCACGCATGCACCTCCGGGCAGCAGCAAGCCACGCACACCAAACTGCAGAGGTTGGTCATAGCGACCATGGAGAACAGTTGAGAAAGAGGGACCAGAAAACAGCAGAAAGGAAGGACAAGCAGCCGTGGAGGCTGCAAAGAGGGAAAAAATCCAAACGAAACGGCAGCGTGCTCACACTGAGAAGTCAACACAAAGACAAGGGGAAAACACACAAAACCTTGGTGAACAGAGAGGATTGGGAAAAATATATATGGAAAGAAAAAGGGTGGACATGTGGGGCAAGAGAGCTTTTGCCTGACAGAGCAGTAAGGTTTTTGAAAAATCACTTGGTTCAGAGCAAGGGAGCAGAAACAGTGCAGAGACAAAGCCCTGGCTAAGCTATGGCTGCAGGATGAGGGGAAAAATTCAGACCTGATCAGAGTTCATGTTTCTGTTGTCCAGGGCTCTCTGATAATGTGCAAAATTAATCTGATCAGCTCCAAGCTCAGAGAAATCTGATGTCCAGTCTAAGTTTGAGCTGCTTGACTTGAACCCATCTCCATGGCTCAGCCATACACAGCCACCTTTTACAGGTTTCTTAGTAGATGGGTGAAAATGAACAATTTCTTAAAAAAGAAAATAAAAAATGCTGGGCTTTCAGCAG
>NW_010202393.1:27719-49287 GCF_000695765.1 Mesitornis unicolor
CCAGTTTAAGTCAATGGAAACACACAGGTGCTAAAAGGAGCCATTGATTACTCTAAAAGTGTGGGTTTTCTGTGTATAATTGGTATCTCTATACTTTTATCTCTTTACCCATCTATCTGGAATAGCTCAGTCCTGGCATTTGGAGGAAGCTGGGTTTCTCAAGCTTAGTTATGGAACGGTGGGTATGAATTGCTCATGATAGAGATACTTTTTTTAAGCAGCTACCATAGTGGTCAGAAACAAATCAAAAGGAATACAGAAAAGATACTAACTAGCTAGCTTTAAGGTTACATGTAATTTTCTTTTAATTTTTATTTTAAATCTTAACACAGTGAGGGAAGATCATGTAAAAAGCTGCATCTGAATCTCTTCTTGCTTCCAAGTGCCCTGCTCAAAGGCAAGCCTAGGTCTGGGTTTAGCTTAAATTTCTTTGCAAAATCTTGCTGTCATTTGGCTTCAGTGAAAACAAAACAAAAAACCTCCAAAAAAACAACAAGAAGAAAAAACCACCACACCACCATTGGAGAGGCTGCTGTGATCTGGAGCCATTGCACCAAGCACAATTCGGTGCAGTAATTTAGGCTTGGTGGTAGCTGAAAGGATCAAAAAAACCTGTTGAGTTTGGTGAATGCTCAGTAACACCAATGCTCAATGCTTTTGACAAACCTCTCCCTCTAAAACTGTGAGGTTCGGTGTAAAAAGCTTCCAAGAAATCACCCCTGCAAACACAAATCTCCAAGCGCCATGTGAGCCCCTGGAGGTGCCAGGATCTGCTCCATCCCTTCAGCTCTGGCTCCATCGCAGTTTCCACTGCATTTATCCAGGTAGCGCCTGGAAAGCAGCAGCATTTTGGGGATAATGCATTTTTGTGGCTCAATTAAAAAGTTTTTCAGAATAACCAATAAGTTTGAGTGAATTCTTCATCTCACTGTCTTAAATGTTTTCTGTTAACATAATTTCTTTCATGAGGGTGTTTAAGGAGCCCTTCTGGTGTTGCCTCTGTTTAATAGCTTGCTAACTCCTACAGCACTGCCTACTCTAATTACTCCAATCTAATTAAGAGAGGAGGGAAAACCAGCGTACTACTGAAGGGCTAGTGAGACTGGATAGTCAAAGAGCTGCAGGAAGATAAATGGGGATCATACTGGTGGGGTAATTTGCTCGTTAGCACGCTCCCTCCCCAAATTAGCCTAAATGGAAGCAGAATGAGAGAGGAGAGAGAGAAACACTGATAGAGATAGTGGAGACATGGTTAGAAAGACAAACCAATGTGCCAGAGTTTCAAAGACCAAAAAAAAAGATTATGAAGAGAAAAAAAAAAAAGCAGAAGATCCAAAATTGAGTCTGCTTGGAAAGCACCAGAAAAGTCCAGGAGAACAACAGTAATGTCACAGAAAACCAGCACCCGCTTCAGCCCCGGCACAAAAAGCGGGTGGTTTGGCAGGAGTTTCTAAGGGGATGGATCTACCTTATAGGCAATGCGAGCAGGGCATTTCTTCCCGAGGCCTAGAGGTGGGGACATGTGTCTCAGCATCTCATACATGTCTGTGTAACTGATGCGCCCACTTGCAGGCGAAGGGAGGGCGGCAAAAGCAAAAAGACACAGAAATCAAACCAGACAATAAAAAACAAAACAAAACAAAATAAAAAGGGGGCAGGGGATGGGGAAAAGGGCAACACAACGGAGCAAAGGAAAAGGAGAGAGAAGGGAAAGCAGACAAGAAAACAGAGATCCGGTTAATCAGATTTCTCAGGAGAACAAAACCAAAATAAAGAGGTGGGTAAACGAGAAGGTTTCTTCCGTTGCTGCGTTTCAGCGCCCAACGTCTCCTCCCGGCTGCAGAGCTGCAACTCGGGAATGATTGATGGCTCATTGATGGCTCCTCCGTGCAGAGGGTGCGGGGGGCTGGGGTTGGCTGGCGCTTTGCAGGGCTGGGGGGGTGCTTGCCCCCTCCCAGACCAGTCAGTGTTCACCATGCTGGGGAGAGCTGGTAGGCAGAGTTATGGGACAGGGAGAGACGGGCTTAGAGAAAATATACAGCTTTTCATCAGTGAATAAGAGCTTGGTTCCCAGGTTAGCCTGTGGGCTAGGAGAGAAGCTAACCCCCAATCCTGGTGCGATTGCTCAGAGGATGGACTGGGACTGCTCCAACTCCAAGCAACTCTGCAAGCCCCAGCCAGCCTGAATTTGAGTTTAGCAAAACCAAAGCTCAGCACTAAATTTGGAGGAAGGTGGTGGAACCGGGACCTGTTTCTCCCTTACGTTTGGTGAGGTCCCTCTTTCATCAAGCCAATGTCAACCGGTTGTCTCTGAGGGCAGCTGGCTGTCCTGTGTTAGAGGGAACTGGGAATTGCAGAGATCTGGGAGAAGGCCCTTAGGCCAGCCCACTACTGATGGCATCTACCTTCAGCACAAATAAAATCCTGCCCTGTAAAACGAGGGGGGCAGAAACAGCAAGGAACAATCCTGCTTCACCTTTTTTCTGACTACTGAAACTGGGAACATGACTGTGACAATCTCATTTTGTTTTCTGAGTGAGCTGCCTGCTTATTACACCGTGCAAATCTGTGCTGCTGTCATCTGAGGAGACCTAAGTATATTGCAAGATGTTATTAATTAATGTTTACCCTCTGAAAAAGAAGGGCAATATTGTCATCTCCACTATCCTAGGAGGGAAATCAAGACCTAAGCAGCCAGATGAGAGCCTTTTCTGCGTCAGGACAGCTAGTGAAACCTGCACTGCACACTAGTCCCCTGCCCTGACATGGATCTCAGTTCCTATGTAAAGCACTGATGCAGGAGGGGGTGGAAGCAAGCACTTACTGAGACAAAACTAGCTATTCCTGTCCTTGGTAACTAATGCAGTTAAAATGCCACCCAGGCTTTATAGCCCTGAGCTAATTTAAAGGCTGCTGAGAGACACAAATCATAATTAGAGCCAATAGCTTCCCCCTGGGTGCTCTCTTCTGCCCCAGCTCCCTGGCTAGAGGTATCTGCCTTCTCTGTAACACTTTTTAATTCTTAATCCCCATCAGGTGTCAAAAACACCTGGGCTGGAGTGAAAGAAAAGCCATGGCAAGCTCCATGGTGGCTGCTTCTACTTCTCCCTCCTTCATCTCCTCCTCTCCATGCACTGGCTGCAAGAAAATCCCTACCTGTAACTGGGACCCCACTGAAGCCCAGTGCCATCCTGTGCTGGTTTCCTGGCAAGATCTGTCCTCAATTCCCCACCTCGGCTCCCAAGCATGGGATACTTTTCCTGTGCCATGAGGGAGGAGGTTTCACTGGATGTCCAACATAGATCATGATCTGAAACCTGTAATTTTGCTCCCAAGGCAATCCCTTCATCTCTCCCCAGCCTGGGTAACCATCCCACTGCTGCCCAGTTAACCACCTACATCAAATGTCTTTTCAGCTCAGGAAAGGGAAGAGTTCAAACATTGGTCATTCAGCTGGAGCAATGATGCGATGAAGCCCAAACAAAACAGACTTGCTGCTCCCTAGAAATCTTGGGTTGACATTTCTCCCCGGTGTGTCTATATGGAGAGATAGTGCTCGAATGCCGCGCCGCCTTTCCCCAACACTTCCCACCAAGCCCAGCATGGTGGGCGCTGGAGGGTTTGCTGTCTCATAAAGCTGCCTGTCTCCAGCCAGCTGGGGTGTGGGAGTAACAGAGAAGGGATGCATCGAGGGATGCAGGAGGCAGTCACTCAATCATTCCTTTTTCAGGCAAGGGGTTGGTTATGGCACAGTTTCTTTTCTGGACCATTTGCACTTGAGGGCAAGGGTAAAAAGAAACAAAATCGGAACAGAAAATGCTGGAGGGAGTCTCTGAAGTTCCAAACCTTGTATGCCACCCTATGAGGGCACTTCTTTCCTAAGCCCAGGGGTGGAGCAATTACACGTAACAAATTGTACATATCCTTATAATGAATCCGGCAACTGGAAAGAAAACATCAGGCGTTACGACAGCAAAAACTGAGAGGAATCAGTTTTTCCCCAGGCAAACAGGAGAAGCTGGAAGGGCAAAACACGCTGAAAAGCAAGGTTAGTGTGACAGCAACTGGGCTTGCAATAGAGGAGACATTTTAACACAGACCAAGAGAGGGAGAGAGAAAGAAACCTCCAACTGCTCAACAAAACCTCCTTGGGTTTTCTGCTGTGAAACTTTCAGGGCCATGGGCAAGGCTTCCCAACCATCGCATTTGGTTACCTTTAGTGCTGAGGTTTTACTCCCCAGTGCCTGGGCATTTGCCTCCAGACAGCCCCTGCCCACCCCCAGCTCCTGCCACAGGCCAGCAGAACCAGAGCCCGCTGCATGCAAACAGTGGATTATTATAGTGGATAATAGTGAATTATTCACTAGATTATCACTGGGATTCAAATTAGCTGGTTAAAAAGAGCCTGGGAACCTCCACCTTTCACCACTACCACCTACGCAGCCCCAGCAGAGCTGTACTGGGGCAATAAGCAATTTGCTGGAAGTCCAGAAATGGCCACCTCGAGAGGCGTCTTGGCTGTTGGCACCAGGAAAATCCAGCCTTCATTACCAGTTGGTGAAATCAGCCGTCTCGAGGTAGCTTTATGGTCAGTCTCATTAACTCCCAACAATATTTTCATCTAATTTAACAGAAAGATTAGATTTCTTAATCTTTTGTAAGTAACCAAATCATATACAAAAAGAGTTGCACTGAACTTCAAAATTACCTCTAAAGAAAAATGAGATGATTTGGCTTCACTATGTTTGTTTTGGTACATTATATTCAATATTACTGCTTTTTTGGATGTGAAAAATTAAGGTCTAGTCAAAATCTTCACAGTCAACTCTGAACTATTAATTTAGAGAGAGATCAAATGGAACTGTGTAAGTCTTGGCTGCAGGCCTAATTGTGGTTACAAGAAGTACATTGGTTTAACTGAGTCAAGAAGTTTACTGAAATTTTAGGACAGTTTTGTAAAATGGGCATGTAGAAAATACATATAAGCAGTTTCCTGAGCTCTCTAAGAGTCTGTGCAAGGCTTGAAAACCAGCAGATATATTGCACCAGAAGGTCATGCCAGCGAATTAGGACAAATTAGGACAAAGAGGACTTCTTTCCCTGGTTGTTTAAATCTACTTGAGTTTTATTTCATCTCATCAGCACCCCTTTATCTCCGACAGTTATGAAGAAGGTCTCCTCTGGGAGTGCCTGCATCCCCTTCTGACCACTGCAGGTGCTGCCAGGAGCATCCCCCTTGGCTCTCAGGAGCTATTGGGAATGGGATGGCAAGACCAACATTTCCAGTATCTCCAAGGGGTGTGCACTGGGAAGGTGGGCATAAGAAAGATAAAGCACTCACTTTATGTATCTTGAACAAATAAAAGTGGATATCTTTTCCTTTCTTTCCCAGTTCATCCTTAAATTCAGCATTTTCACTCATTCCTGATGAACTCAGCCCTGGATCAAAGTGCTGTGTGTGCCCTCTCTGTATTCTCTCACGCTGTCTTTTTCCAAGTCTGAGGCTTCTGCCACCCCTAAATCCAACAATTTCCCCATACTTACCCCTACCAAGGGTGGCACATCTAGAACAACTACTGCTAGCTGCTTTTTCTACTGCCTTCTGAATGTTTTTCCCCAGAAAATTTTACAGAAAGTTGGATTTTGTAACAGAAATGAAGGTCACATTGGAAATAGGTGTATAAACACACATTTAGTCTATGTTTAAAATATTAACTATATAATGAAAGTATAACAACATCTGTACTTTTTAACCATGCAGCATCTTTCATTGAGGGTCTCAGGCTACAGAAAGTGGACAAACACTGTAATTCCATTTTCCTTGGGATAATCAAAGAAGAGTCCATGAGAGAGGCCATTAATTAGTGAAAGATGGAAGCAGAAACCAGCTCACCTGCATCTAAGCATAAGAAAACCCTGTCTAGCAGTCATCTCTCTTGCAACTTATGCTGTGGTGATTATCATTCCCCTACACATGACTATACTGGGAGCTGAAACGCTAGAAGGAGATGGTTGACATAGAAAACAAAAATTACACCGACATATTCTTTCAGTGAGTTTGACCAACTACTGGAACAAAGAGTGAATAAAAACAGGATCCTCTAAAGCCCTATGTCTTCAGGTCAAAAAATGGGGTGTACTGCTCCGGGCCTTACCTTAAAAGATGATTTATTAAGCTCAGTCCATGGGTATTGTGGAATACCACGTTCAAAGCTTCACAGAGGTTCAGCCCAAATGATCAAAAGATCTGTTCTGGCCTTAAACTGTGCATGGATTCCAGATTACTTCTAAATTGTGGAAATGTTAATCCCACTTATGAAAACAGAAGTGATTTCAGTGGAACTATTCACACATGGAAAATCCAGAGCATGCCTATGTTTTGGGATCAAGCCTCGAGCATCTCCTCTTAGCTGTCCTTTGGTTCCCACTTCTGCCCCTGGTCACTCTGCCAACATCAATAGCTTCACACCGGAGCAAAACGGGAACAAGGTTAGAGAAAACACCAGAATTAGTATCTCACTATATGTCATATTCTGTATTAACAGCTCTGGAAGTGGAAAGGTTTGGCCTCTGAGTGACTCACAGAGCGTAACCTCTGCGCTCACGGCTAACAGAGCGAGCAAATCTTTCTGTAAACCTAATGCTGTGCCTCTTATGGGTGGAAAGTTCCTGAACACATAAACATTTAAAAAGTGCATTGATACCGTTTGTTTCCCTTGCAGGTGTGTTACTCCTCCCACGGATGCTAATCGGAGCCAAGACTATTTTTTAAGGAGAGCACGGGCACTCCCAAGTTTCCAGTCTGACTGAGATTTTCTAGTGGTAAGAGATAGGGCTGGATTTGAAAAAAAGAAAAAAAGCTATTTACTGCCTGCCAAATACCCACAAAGGACTCTTCTGTGTTACAGAGCACGTGGTAGTGAAAATCTGCTTGGAGATTACAGGCTGCTAGTATGCGTGCAGTATAGGTGCAGGCTCACCGTACGCATAGTTTTGAGCTAGTTAAACTCACACACACTTCAGAGAAATGCAGTCATTTTGGAAAAGGTTTGCATTTCAAGTCAGCCTAAATCAATTTAACTGAGTTTTTAATGCAGTTTAATTGTGTCCTAGCAGGGAGTTTGAGATGCTGATTATAGAAACACTTTCTGCATCTGTCCCTGCTGAAGGGAAACGAAGCAGAGTGAAAGATTGGAGGGGCTGGAGGCAGCTTCATTACAAATACAAAGGAGATTCATTGCAGAGTAACTCATGAGGAGAAAAATGGATACAAAAGCAGTAGGGCTTTAAATAAAAAAAGGTCTCCCAACAGGCAAATTTCCAGCCTGCAGAGTATCAAGGAAATATGTATACTGTCACCTGAGCACCTAGAAATAACAGTGTCACCCAGACTGCTGTGCTGTAGCTTCTCTGGGCAATGGAAAAAAGCAATGTATTAAAGTCAGCCTTGCTATAGAAGCAATTACTGGTCAGAGCCATTCCTTAATTTTTAAAAAATTCCTTGAAACACTCCAGCAGTGGCTCCTGGCTGTGCCCCACGCGGTGCCGCTCCTCTGCTGCCCCAATGCTCGAGTCCAGGTGTGCAGTGTTCCCTGCCAGGGTCTTCAAATAAGAAAAACCAAAGAGATAAAGCCAAAGGCCTCACCCTCTGCCTGCCTGCGAGAAAGCCATTTCCTCCTTTAACACACTCATACATCAGAAATATTTTATCAGAGGCTCACTGAGAACTGAAATGCTTCCAAAGCAGGCTTATTACATTTTCTTCTCATTACTTTGCAGGGCTTATGTTTCAGCTGCAAGTCCAAAAGCTAAAATATTATGTAGAAGAACAGAATTCCACTCTACAATTTGATGTCGTTAGAAGGAGGCTTCCAAGATCAGAACTCTGGGTATGATGAGAAATGTTTCTTTAAAAATCCCATGTTTTCAGCAACCCACCCTCACAGTGAGGAGCACCACGTCACTCCCTGCTGCCTCACGGGGCTGGAAAGCACACGATAAAGGCTAAGCCCACAGCACAACTCAAATGCAAGGCACTGGGGTAGATCAACTCCTTTTAAGGGAGAGATAGCACCTTACAAAGTTGATTTTACTTGGATCTCTGCACAGGATTTGTGAAATGGTTACAGTGGCTCTCAGGGAGAGAAATGCTGCACAAATGAGATGTAACAAGGCTCAGCTGCCCCAGTTACCAAAAGTGCTGCCAATGGCATGAGATTCAGCATATTTTTATCTTTAAACTGGGATACAGAAACCAAAGGCAATCAAAGCTCCTTTTGGAAATGCTAAGCAGCTTTTCTAGTTGGTCACTTAGCCAAGATAATTTGAATTTACCCTATGAATTTTTGGCCATGTGGCAGAGGGGAGGAGGGTGTATTTTGCTTTCTCAGTTTGTTGGTTGATGTCTGTCTTGCATTCTTGTTAAAGGAAATGCTTTTGTAATGCCATTGAGTTTGTCCATCTCCAGGGCACAGAAAATTGAAGCCGGAGCACTTACTATCAATGTTACCTCAAGTTTTGGCGTTGTTTTTCCTCTGGAGCTGCACTCCCATTATAACAGGCTGTTTTCATTTATAGGCATGGTATTTATAACACAATGTACATCCTTTTCTCCACATTTAAGTGTAGCAGTGTACATACCAGGCAGCTGGGTCATATTCAGCCCAGACACGAACAAACTCATCCAAATGGTGAGGCCCGAGGATGGAGGAGTCTCTTGTCAAGTATTCAAAATTGTCCATAATCACAGCCACAAACAGGTTTAACATCTGCAGAGAGGAAGCAGTAATGCAGTTAGAGGGGAGGGAAAGGGAAGCTGGAACGGGAGAGATTGGATTCCCTTAGCAGAGTGTGTGGTTTCTACAAGAAGCAGCTGTATCCCAGAAAATGAGCTCTACAAACGGAGCCCTGAGGACACTGCTACCACCTCTCCTGCACGCCACTGCCAGCTCTGCAGGACACAGCAGGTTTGCCACAGCTTTTAACCACAGACAGCTTGGCCACGTCCCCATCACTGGTGATGCCCTACAGCACCTCTGCCTTGTCCCTTCTTCACCCTATGCCAGCACACACCAGTACACCCTGAACTCTTCCAGCACTTTCGTATCAAGACAAGAACAGTCAGAAGAAACACCATTCTTCAGCCTGAATATCCTGTTTTAAACTCATAATAATTCAAACCTTCAAGGATCCCCAGAAAGATGAGGAGCAGGACACACCAAAGGCTCCTGTCCCTAATGGTGGCTGCCACCGCAATCGCTTCTGTGATTTGAAGATTCTCCTTGTATTACAGTCAACGGCACGAGGATTTCAACAGGGAGAGATCAAGCCACAGCCAGCAGAACGGACGAGTGGGAGGGCATGATGAATGGGTGCTCCTGTGCTGGATGAAGGCCTGAGTGGCACAAGACCCCTTTCTACCCTTGTTGTGTCTTTTTTAGGGAGGCCGAGCTGCTGCTGCTCTGGGTGTTGCTCCTCTGCACCATGCTGAGCCAGGACTGTGAAGCTCTTGCACAGAGATGAGCAAATCAAAGGGGATATGGCTGTGCCTGTCTCATCTGCTGGTGGTTAAAGGAAAATCAGGCGGTGGAGTCTGGGTTTTGTGCAGTTTTAAAGAATTCACCCTCCAGTGTGAGCTGGAGGAAGGAGGAGGTCTTGGGTCTTCCCGGGACACACGAGCCACCAGTATAAGCAAGCACAGGCCATAATGAATCACCATATCACCACCAAATGCTCATCTGGGACTCCCCAGACCTTCAGTCCATCTATTTTTCAGAACTCACCCCAACAGAAAGCTGGGAGCAGAACTCAGCCCCTATTTATCAGTGTTCCACCATATAGCACTGTGGTGTCTTACACCACCCAAGGGGCTTCTTCAGGCCAAGCCATAGAGCACGCAGCTGAGCACACGCCAGATGCAAATCAGGCTTCTGCCTCTTGTGGCTGAGCAGTGAGACCTGTCAGCTCGAACACTGCACCAAACAGCTCTGCTGAGTTTGGGGAGCCAAACCAGTCTCCGTGTCATGCAGGTTCCCGGATGCTTGCAAGGTGCAACAAGGCCCAGACAAGCCCTGAGGTCTCATTGTGGTGCCTCATGCAGTGCTGGACCAGGATGTCCAACCTAGCTCTTAATGAGCTGCTCCAAGACTGGAAGCTCTGTAACCACGTCAGCAAGGCTGCGGGTACCCCATAACTAACACAATCCCCCCAGAGCATCAAGGACACCAGCAGTTCTCTGAGTTTGCCCCTCGAGCCCAAACTCCTTTGCACTGTCCCAGCTCCAGCCATGGCTTGGTACAGTTTTCCCTTGCTTGCATACAGCTGTTTCTGAACTTCTTGTATATTTTTATATTTCACTTCATATTTTTCTAGAGTATCAATTACAGGAGAAAAACTATGTCACTCTGGACATCCAGAAATAATATTTAAAACCAAATAAGTTATCCAACTCCCCCTCCAATCTGTGGTATAACGACATGGAATAAACCATAAAAACATACGCGCCTGGCAAGGCAGTAGCCCTGTAATGATTTAATCGCTTGTGGGGAACCACACATTTCACTGCAATGAAGTGCTGAACACATTTTAAAAAATGAGTTACAGCCCTGTCCCAGTCCAGCTGCTTGGCTTTCTGCTCCCCATTTTTGGAGGCTGCCCTCCCTGCCTTTGCTCCTGGCCAGGGCTCTCCCCGCAAGCCCGGGCTGTGGTTTCACTGGGTTTTCCAAGAGCACCAACTCAGGGGCAAAGCTCATGCAAAGCTGTGTTTGGCAGAGACGTGCTCCAGCTTCCTACTCCGCTACTGCACTTCAAGTGGGATGGCTGATAGGAGTCAGGGAGGGTGAGTCTGGGGGATGGTGTTTGTTTGTCTGTCAATTTTTTTTTTTTAAGAAAAAGCTTTAGGAAAAGCACTTCCCTTGAAGATAATGATGAGGATGTCTGATGTTAGGTTAGGGATTTGTACAAGGAAAATTTTGGCTTTAAAATACAGAGTGCTGAAGGAATGAGTAAATGGAGCATTAACTTTGTATAAACTTGCAGGGCTCCACCTTTTTTAGTATGTGCAGAAAAAGTAAACCACAGGATGTCCAAGGAGCAACAGCAGTCAGACAAAGGACCTCAGTAGAGACCACGGATGTTGGTCTCTCTGTACCCAGCATCAAACTGGCACTCGTACCTCTTGCCCAGGTAAAGGTTTCTGATGATAACAGGGATTAGCTGCACAAAACATTAAATAGTATATTTTAAAGCAAACCCATGGACCTGAATGTAGGCTTGATACGTTGCTATTTGGTACATGGCAGAGCTGCGACTTTCATCTCTTCCTGCTTGAAGTTTAATTGGGTCCCTGTCCCTGGTTTTCCGTTCCTCGGTCCCAGCAGTGCAGGGAAGTGAACTGAGCCCCTGGAGCAGAGCTTTTTATGCTCACAAGCTATCAGAAAGACACCGGCACCTACTGAAGCTTAGCCCCAGCCCTGAATGATGGCCACGGGCACATATCATGTGCATCAGCTCAGTGTACTTTCATGTCTAGAGTTTTCCCTGCACCATTGTAGACAAAAATGATGACATTTATTTGACTAACAAAACAAAACACAAGGCATCAAGTAAGCGTGATGCTCCCAGCTGCAAGAGCTTCTGAACCAATGGTATTTTGGCTATTCTCACCCTGCTCTCCCCAGTCTCCTTCTTCAAAGGCTCACATTACAAATCAAGACAAAACAGATTAAGGCTTAATTCCAAAATATTAGACCCCCTGATGGGAAGAAAGAGAAAAACCTTCCCTTTAAACTAATGATTAAATGATCCCTTTGGGGATTAAAGGGATTTTATCACCAGGATGGTAAACTGTTTTCAGTGAAGCTGTCTTACAATGCTGTATAAAATCATAATTAATGAGAAGGAGGAAGCAGGGGGGTTGGGAAGGAAGAACGGGGTGGGAGGAATCTCCACTGGCACCTCCACTTTGGGAGAGACCAGGGTGGACTTACCAGGAAGGAGCAGAGGAAGATGAAGGACACAAAGTAGAAATAGGCAAAATCGCTGCCGCATTCGTTTTTGGTGAGGCCGGAGAGTGGGTCGCAGGCCCTGTTGCTGAGGCAGGACAACATGATCTCGTGCCAGGCCTCCCCCGTGGCACTCCTGTGGATGGTGAGGGCAGAGGTGAGCCTAGCCATTCCCCCCATCACAGACCCAATTACTGCATCCAATTAAATAAATTAAATAAGTGGACAGTTGTGTTCAGGCAGAGAGACTATGTTTAAATTAGGAACTGGAGCTACCAGCCTGCTGACATGAAAAAGAAAGGAGAAAGAACATTTCCCTCTGTGACTTCTGTGGAAAAAGGAACTGGACAGGCCCAGGTAGGCTGAGCTTCTACAGAGAATAAAACCAGATTTATTTAAACATGGCCATTGCAAAGTACAAATGTAATAATCAGAGTTTCGATTGTCCCTTTAGAAGCAGCTAACATTTCCGTCCTGTTGCTGGCTGTAAACCCAATGGAGATGAAGGGAAAGGAAACCAGGCTTTTCCACTTATTTCCTTTATCAGGCAGGTACAGAAGCACCAGGATGGTTTGGTTGGTTATAGTGACTTAGGTTCCTTTTTCATGACAGTCTCCTGGGTTTCTTCATAATTTCCCTTCTCCCCCTTTAACCTCTAGCTAAACTATACCTCTAGTACAACTACAGGGAGAAAACCAGCCAAAAGGGAAAACTTCAGAGTCCCAGAGGGTCTGTCCTCCAGATAAATCACCCCTGCAGTGTGCACACAGGGGTTGGAAGTCAGGAGATCCTCATGCTCGCTTAGCTCTGATTTCCTGCATAACCTCAGATTTTCCTTCTGCAATTTGTGCCCCACAGTCAGAGGAGCTGTCAGAGATGTCCCTCCACAGCACCACCATCAGCCCCTCCTGTACCACTTGTGCTCACAGCTGTGCCAACTGGGACCTAGAGTCTTCCTTCTCCTCTCTGAGAAATCTTGGTGCTCAGTTTGAACTGAATATCTTCCAGGCTACTCCAAATTACACAGCAGATTCCCCTCCAGTGGCACCAAATTCTGGAGCCCCATTCCCTTGTGCACAGCCTGTCTGCCCCATCATGGGTCCCACCTGGCTCTGGAAAGGGATCAAGATCTCAAGTTTTATTTAAATTCGGAGTTTTGAGTCAAGTGCCTATTCTGAGCTAGAGAGGGCTGATTTCATTTCCGTCTGGCTTCACAGCAGTTATGCAAACCAAATCCCAGGCGAGATATCCAGTTACAAGCATCGCATAATCCGCAGAGCCGAGCACTGGCGCTGCTGTGGGGCGTTCATGGGGCCACAGCCATCATTAATGGCGGCATCC
The DNA here is from genome assembly GCF_000695765.1 of Mesitornis unicolor. Lineage (NCBI taxonomy): Eukaryota > Metazoa > Chordata > Aves > Mesitornithiformes > Mesitornithidae > Mesitornis > Mesitornis unicolor. The sequence continues at coordinate 41,063 of NW_010202393.1, forward strand.
CCAACCACACAGCACGCGGCTGGATCAGTGAAATATTCCCCAAGCTGCCCTAGTTTGAAGTGGGGCCTGCACTTCATTTTTGGCTGGGTCTGAAAATGAAAATCTGTAATTTATTTATTTTTTAAATTTGGAAATGTTTTGTGTCCAGGCAGCATGAATCCAGATGGAAACACTTCCACTCTGAAGCAGAGATGGCATTGAAGTATGAAGTGTTAAGTTATTGGTAATGCAAAAATGACCTGTCAAGGGAATTCTCACTTAAAAAAAAAAGTAAGCTTCATGACAGGAACCACATTGATGAGTTAAACCAGGGGGTTTCTGTCTTGTATTAAGCTTCTGCCTGGGTTGACATTGGGTGTCACAGCGCTGCGTGTCACTTTGTGGGGATGCTGGTGTATTGAATCAGATTTGTTATAATCAAGGACTTGCCAGGCCAGCCCCCAATGCCAGGAGGAGGAAGCAGGAGTGGATGCTTTACCCCAAATTACTTAAAGGATGCCTAAGTCCCAGCAGCTAAATCAGCACATGCAAAACCGAACACTTATTTATTGCTCACATGCAAGCTGTATTGTATTTTATTCTCTGTTACCTGAACAGAAGCATCAGGGCTTGGAGGAAGGTGCGGAAGTTATTGTGCCGATTAATGGAGGTCTCATCATCCAGCGCAATGTTCCCAAATACCTGCCATGGGAAACAGCGGCAATTCAGGCCAAACACAGCCTCACGTGGGCATAGTCAATGAATGGGGATCAGGGGGAGAAAAGGTAGGAAAATAATTTGTCTTGGTTTAAGGGATCGTAAAAGCTAGCATAATTTCTATGCTGAAGAGGGGGATAAAAATGTGTTGTGGAGATTAAATGGGGGAAAAAAAAACAGGTTAATGTGCTTTGTCCTCACACAGACCCTTTCCAATGCCATGGCTCAGCTCCACGCCAGGCCAAGAAAACTTTCCCATTTATTTTGAGAAAGGTGCAGCACTTGAGCTGCTCCCGGCCTTCCCACCCCACCCTCTCCCTTTGTGCACCCACAAATGTCTGTAGACCCAGGGCCACATTTGACACAAGACCTGGCAACAAGGGTAGAAAAAGTGGCATTTTTCACGTTTCTAATTTACCTGACACTGGATTTTTGCCACATTCTTATTCAAGCTCTGACCCTGTGCACAGGCAATAACCCACTGAACCAGTGGGACAAAACCAGGCTACTTACAGTCAGTATTAAAGCTAAAATTTTACCTGCATGCCAATAATGGCATAGATGAAGAAGAGCATTGCAATGAGGAGACACACGTAAGGCAAGGCCTGTGGAAAAGGAGAAGGCAGTATTAATGACAGCAAATGCATAGTCAGCCAGTAGCATTTAATTCCTGTGTTTTGTGGCATTTTTCTTTCAAATGAAGGAACTGGGAAAAGAACATGAACAGTTCTGGTAACCTTTAGATGAACCAGGTATTAATTGATCACCAAACAGTCTGGGCTTTCCAAGGGCTTGCTATACATCCCTGCAAGCAGATAAGCAGTAAGCAGGGAAAACACAATAAGAAGCTCCACAGCAAGCAGTGGAGCTGCCGGCAGGCACTGGCGCTTTCTATGCATAATTGTACTAACTTTAATTTTTAATGACCTTGCTGTAAATTTAGAATGAGAAAAAAAATACATATCCAAGAAACAAGCACCAGCTCTGAAGCAGGCACAGATTGCAATCCCAGGAGGACAAAAAGATTCTGAGTTTTAGCGAGAAATCAGTGAAGGCTACAATGTAATTATGTCATTCAAACTGGGAGTAATAGCAGCTTTCCATTCAGGCTAAATGAAGGGGTAATTAATGCCTCTTAATTAGTAATAGCTGAAGAATGAGATGCTAAGCCATATGTTGCTGGGGCAGGAGAGGGTTAATGCAGCCCATGGGTGCCTTTGGGAGCCCAGTAGGAATCATGGGGCAAAGGACTGGTGTGGTTTCTGCTGGAGTCCTTTGCACAAGAGACAAGGATTGAGAGCCCAAGGATGGGGAAAGGTGACCGAGGAGCTCATACAGCTCAAGAACCGTCCCAGCTCCACATCAGGGGAGCACTCTGCACGCACGCATTGGAAATGGTCAGGGTTATACCAAAAAGGGTGCCCAGTGAGTCCCTTTCCCAAGATCCCGTCAAAACTACAAAGTCCAAGGACAACCCTCTGATTGGGAACATCTTACACCCCAGAGTCCACATCTCAGGCTCTGGTAGAGGTGCTCCCAGCTGCAGGACTCCTCAGGAGTTATGAGGTGAGAGCGGCAGCAATGTCACCTCCAGGAAAACACAACCTAACAAATCCAAGGCACTACAGCACTCCAAACACAGTCCTTTCCCATGAGCTGCTTGATGCAGGAGTTGAAGGCGAGAGCACCAGCTGCCTGTCCGGTGTCTCCCAAAGGGTACAATAAGACACTGTTCCCCATCCCTGCCCACGGGGTAACAGCATGGACACCTGCAGTTCTTCTCCAAGTTGCTGGTAGAAAGATGCCATCACTATGTTTCCATCTACACCCTTCAGAAAATCACCTCCAATGTCTGGAAGATCTCACAAAAACTTCCCTCCTGAGCAGCTCCAGTGCAGAGCAATAGCCACGTTCATGCCATGCTAAACCCAGCCTACTATCCCAGTTCTCTCCAGCCAACAAGAGACCTAAAATAACCTCTGTGTTGAATCAGACATCATGGTGTATTTGAAAATGCAGCTAGACCAACAGAAAATGGTCACTGCATCCTACCACGCTCTATGCCATTAAATACCAGTTGCCATCATAACACCTTCCAGAAAGCACCATGCAAATACCCAGACAAGGCACCAACCTGTAGCCAGGATTGCCAGGGCTCATGACAGCACTCAGGACATAGGCTATGACCTGCAGACCGCAGAGGCCAGCCCAGAAGAAGGTGAGAGCCTGTGCGAAGTCAGAGGTATGATCCCCAGGCTCACCAACCCACCATGGGCAGGTGAAGTTCACTGGCTGTGAGCTGACAAACAGATCCATCTTGTTGTGCTTGGCTTTCCCACATCACCTCTCTGCTTAATTTTTTTCTGAATGTACTACGAGATCTCCACAACCAGGAGGTCAAGAGTTTCAACTTTAGAACAAAAAATGGCTTTCATAATTCTCCAGAAAACCACAGCCCTGTGTTATGCAGCTTCACAGTTCATATCACCCAAATGCAATGGTTTAGGTTTTGCTTCTCTCAGATTTTACCAAGACTGAAACCTGGTGAAAGCAATTCAACCTTGCACTCGCTGCAGGCAGGCAGCAGGTGTGAAGGCACTTATTGGCCAGACTGCTGTTTCCTTATTTTCAAGTCTCGAGACTTTGCCACAGGGATTTTGTGGTGGTTTCAAGGGCAACCTGGGCTTTGCACGCTTGCTTCGAGCCTGCATCAGTCCGGCTTTCAGACTCATCTTCCAAAATTCTCAATGCCTGCAGTGTTCAGGGGGTACTCAAAGCAAATCAGTTAATTCTGCAGAATTAATGTTCCTGTAATGGTTTTGTAGTGGCTCACAGAGGCCATTCCCTTGGCAGGGGGAATCTCTTGGATACTCAATGGACGATGCTACAGAAGCACCAAGCGTTGCCATCTCCCCACGTCTCTTTCCAACCTCCCACCCCCTAAAACTCACCTTAAAAGACTGCACAAAGGTCCAGAGCAAGATGCGGATTGTGTAGCCCTGGCGAAGGAGCTTGATGAGTCTCGCTGCCCTGAAGAGCCGCAGGAAGCTGAGGTTGATGAAGTTGTCCTGCGGAAAGTAAAGGGTTTGTGTCCTTCAGCAATTAACGCGATTAGAAACCACAGCCCGCAAAAAAGAAATTAAAATTACCAGCTTCACGATCTAAGCAGCAAATCGGCCACCAGAAAACCTTCCAAAAGAAACATTCGTCAGTGCAGATCACTCCACATGCAGCAAAGTATGAGAAAATCCCTCTCCACAAGAGCCCTCCCCTCTGCTACTGGGTCAGTGATAGAAAAGGAAAAGGCCCTTTCACGCTGTCCATGGAGGTCTGGTTTTCTTTGAGTAAGGCAGATTTTCCTCCCCATAAAGGCTTGGGGAGAGGTAGTGGTGCCGTATCATCAGTTTGTAAAGAATGAGGTGGTTTAGAAGTCTTGGTCAGGTCGCTTTCTACAATGAATTGCAGTCAAGCCAAGACAGCTGCGAGGGACTGCATCTATAGCCTCTACCATCACAAAGAAAGGCATTGTCCAGTGAAGATTAAAACATCCTTGAAAGAATGAGGATGTTTTCTAAGCCAGAGATTTTAAATGTTTATACAACGTGACTGGACAGGCTTGCCAAGGAGAAACGGCACCGGCAAGACCATTTGGCAGATGGATCTGTGGTAGCAAATCAACTGGGGAGGTCGAGCGCTCAGCAGCAGGGAGGTGCCTTAGGAACCTGCTGATTTTTTAAAATTATTGTTAAATATGCTTTCGTGGGTGGATCAAAGAACTGCTGAAGACAGATTCTGATTTCCTTTTGGTTTCTATGATTCTCCCCACCCAGCACCCCATTTTTTCTCTTTCCTTCAGGGAAAAGAGGTTTCTTGCCCCAATGAGCTAATCTAGAGAGGGTTCTTTCCAAAACAAAACATGCAAAAGCCAGATCCCTCTTGCCCTCCTGTTTTAAGGAGATGAAAAATATCCCCCCTTTCCATACTGATTCCAATTCACTTCTTTGTGAATCTCTGATCACAGCCATTTATTTGACTGAGTTAGCTAAGGAAAGAAAGCATCCCACTTTAAACTTTCAAGCAGTGGAGTGGAAAATACAATAACAAGGAGCTCTCGTCGGTAAAGATGAGCAAAAATAGTCTTTCCCTTGTATTATCATTTTACTAGAAGACACCCAGTCATATTAAACTGACCCACGTTTCTTGCTCATTTGGCTACAGAGCTCATGCTGAATTTGGGGGGCTTGTTGGATCTCTTATTTCATTTAAATGCCAGCTCAGATTTGGGGCCATTAGCATCGCATTCCACCAATCCCATCAAAGAGTTCAAGAAATCAGTCTCAAGCATGCACTCGGTTTCTCTCATGTTAAAAACGCAAGCAGCTCCGAGTTAGGCACAGACCGTATATCAGACTCAATCCTCAAATAAAGAGAAAAGAGAAAAGCACAGGTATGTTCAATGAAAGAGCAGACAACACTGAGCTCATTCAAATTGGCAACAGACAGCAGCTCTGGCAGGCAAAACACAAGCAAGGATTCCCCTGGGTTGTTCAAGGGCAGTAAAACAGGCGCTAAAATCTCAACACTTGGCTTTTGGCATTGGCTTCTGTTTTATTTTTCACATTGGTCATGTTCCCTCCACAAAATCCCACCTGAGCTCAGTCAGCAGGTAAGGGCTGTGTAAGACTGGGGGTCAGCACTGGATGGTGGCTGGATAACCAGTGCCACGGCTAATCTGGTCCATAGTGACCAGTGTGGGCTGATTCAGCCAGTTTGGTAAAACCAGGACCCAGACCTCCGCGGGAGCTCAGTGCAGGGCAGAGGTTTAACCCAGAGCCTGTTATAATCTCAGAAAGTTTCCTCACTAGCAGGAACTGGATCAGACCTTGCATGTGATGCTCCTGGCACATGGGCATCAGGCCTGCAAGGCTGACAGATCATCAGCTTCAGAGCAACACCCCTGCCAGATCCTTCCTCCAAGGCATGTGCACAGGCAGTGTCCTGAGGGCCCATCTCTACATATGAACCTGCCTTACCTCCCTCTACCCACCTTACTGCAGTTGAACTGCAAGAATGTCGTTTTAGAATTAGAAATCTCAATAATTCTGTGACTCTGTGAATAGCATTGTGCTCAGACTTTGCTGTAATCTCACAATCCCAGCTGACGTGATGCTTGACATCTGCTTTGGTCCAGGCTGTTCCTGCACTTCACACAGGGCAGTCTGTATACACGCAACATGAAATGAAGGCTCAAAACTCTGCTTTTTACCTCAGTAACCCCCTGCTCCCTGGGATTTGGAGGGACAAACAGTCTAAAACATTTTCTGTTTTCCTTCTCCCAGTCCTAAACCTGACTCATGCTCTGCCATTTCCTAAAGCACAGTGAAAGCCTCAGCTCTGTGGGGAATTGCTCGCAACCCAGGAAAATCCCCCATCAGCACCACACGCAGACCCTGCGAAGGACTGTTCTCCGCGCCGTTCGGAGGGAGGCACAATTATACCCGCTGTGACGGGTGAAAGGGCTCTGCCTGTGCAACCCTCACACACCGCATCGAAAACCCATCCTTCCACAACTCAGCTGGCCAGGCAGGTATCAGAGTCGCATGCAGTTAAAGGGGAAACTCCACATTGCCATATTTCATGTGTATAACAGTGTTTTGCATCAGTTCTCTTCCCACTTAGCCACTTCTGTGATGTGACACACTCGCAATCATCTTCTGGGTTATCAAGGGCTGTCTTTTCAGATTTTTTTTTATTGCTTTTCTGTTGCACAGATGCTAAAGGCTGACCAGTGCTCCTGAGAGCCCTTATAGCTTTATGATTTTGTGATTCACCTGAGGACTAGCAAACTATGTTTGAAAAACATTTCCCCCTGGCCTGTCACTGTTTTCCTAAAAAAGAAAAAGGGAGAAACAGTGACATCAAATACCATGGATAAAAAACAGGCCTTGATTGCTGTCCTGCCACGGGCACCCTGCTCTTTTACCTTTCCTTAGGGTGTTTTCCATACTGAAAAGCATAGAAGTCATGAAGAACTGGATGTACGGGCATTACTGGATCTGTTCCTCCAGAATCTTCAGCAACAGAGCGGTTTCCACCCTGACACAGGAGCTCTGCTCACTGTCCATGGGGATGCAGAACAAGCTCCACCAGCTCAGTGGTTTTAATGGTTTGGATTTTTAAACCTGCAATGGGAATATGGGGTTTTCTGCCACAGCTGGACACGTTCAGCAGAATTTCATGAAGCAGGTCACCTTACACTGCCACAAAGCCATGAACTCAGCAGAAGTGGGGCTGCTCACCTCTGCTTCCTCCTGCAGCCCAGCTGCTGAACACAAACACGCTGCCCATCCTGACCTGGAGTTTCACATTTCTGTCCTCAGAATTAAGGGCTTATCCAAAGGGCTTCATCTACAAAGAGGTGTCCAACCAAGCCAAAAATGGGATCAGTCAGGAAGCTTTGGCAATCCTCTTCATTCAGCATCAAGAAGAATTAACTTATTCTGCGAATGAGCTACAGTTGAGAAAATGGCTGTGTTCCCATTTAAATTCCATGGCATTGCCAATGCTGAAGAAAAGTTCCTGAATCTTGCAGAGGGTCTTGGCTTCCTCTGAAACTTGTGGAAAATGCTTGCTGATTTTAAGAGGCTGAAGAATTTTGCCACATTTGTCTGTATCTTCAGGACTCTGCCATCACAGATATATCATATCATAACATATATCAAATCATGTCATATCCCTTTCGTCTTGAGCCAGGGACACTAGAAAAATGATTTCATATGTATGATGCTCAGATCTCTCCTGGTTCCCTACTATGTCTCAACCTTGGTGCTCCTGCTGTAGACACTGTAGGTTCCCACCATCTGCAGTAAAGGAAGAAGGCAGCTCCAGAGGACAACCTGGTGCTCCTGAGCTCTAACTTGGATGTTGAGTGATGGAAGGAGCCTGGACCCGGACATATGACCACAGAGTGTGCAATCCTAACAAACTGCATCCTAACAAATGAGCATTTAAATCTTTAACCTGCAGCATGGACAGCAACAAGGTCAAAATGTGGCCAAATGGAGACTAGCTGATTTTTTTTCCAGTATATTTTCATGTGAGCAGCTGATGCCAGAGCACTTTCGACTTACACGTTGTTGTTTTCTCCTTTACTGCTTCCTAGTGGAAAATCCCCTGTTAAGCTTGCACAGACCTTACATGCAGCCTGGCACAAAGATTCACTCCAATTTGTTTCTTAACGGCAACAGTGCAACAGAAAGTCCAGATGTGGACACAGATCCAAGAGCTGCTGTCAGGTGGCCAAGCAAATATTTTTGGTAAGCTTATGGTCTCATTTGTGTTATCAACCATAGCCAAGATAATTAAGAATGGAAGAATATATATAATATATATATTTTAGATTATATTTTCCTTTATTCATCCTCTTTTTAATTTTCAAAGACAAAGGCCAGTATTTCCAAAAGCAGCTTTGGAGTCAGGCACTAAATTCCCAGTGGGATCTGGTTTTTAGAAGTTGAATAAAAATCACT